>NC_057809.1:581171315-581181234 GCF_018294505.1 Triticum aestivum | reverse complement strand
GCTAACCACTGTTAGTTAACCCCCTGACACTGACCAGTGGGCCCCAGCGCCACTAACCCCTAATTAGGAATAAACTAACCCTGTTTAACCCCCCTGTCACTGACGTGTGGACCCCACACGTCAGGTTTGACTCCAGCCAGCCACAGTTGACCACTGACGTCATGCTGACGTCATGCTGGCGCAATATTTATATTTCTGGATTTAATTTAAATCAGGAAATTCCAGAATATTATTTAAACTTTAAAAATTCATAACTTTTATTCTGTAACTCCAAATTGGACAATTTATATATGAAAAATGATCAGAAAAATCCAAGCTATCCATCTGTACTATTTCCATGCATGATCAAACAAGTTAAATTGATGTTTTAAGCAGAACAAGGAAAAGCACTTTAAAAGGCCATGTTTGAGTTTGAAATTTGAATCTTTGATTCAAATTTGTTCAAACCCTTCTGGTTTTAGTTGCATTAGCCCAACACACTCATATTGCCATGTTTCATGCATGCATCATATTGTTGCACATTGTTTGGTGATGGTTGTATATCGGTGTTCCTTGCGACAGGTTCTGCCTCCGAGGAGTACCGTGATTACCCTAACGAAGAACCGTATCAGTGCATCGAACCATCAGGCAAGCAACCAACCATTTGATCATATCGATACAATCCCATGTTCTCGCTCCTGCTCTCCTTTACTGCATTAAGACAACGCGTTTCAAACTGCTGTGTGCTACGGTAGTTGAACCCATTTCCTCTGCATGACCTGTCATTTCCACAGTAACTAGATGAAACCCACTAGCATGTGTAGGAGTTGATTGAGCCATATGTATGTGTTGTTCCTACCTTGCTATGCCTGCTATGCTTAGAGTCGTGTCAGGTCTGGTTCATCTGGGTGATGGGCTAGAGTGAAATGTTTATGTCGGAAATGAGAGTGGTGTGGTGAACACGATTTGGTAAAGGTATCGATGAGAGGCCATGTAGGAGTACATGGTGGGTTGTTTCATTGAAGCCGACCTTAAGCACTGAGATCTGTATGTGTGATTTAAGAATCAGCTACTACCATGCATTGGGCCCGAAACCAATGGACCCTCTCGGCTTCTTATTCACCCTAGTTCTCCGTCCAGGAGTTGCAAGTAGTTTCTGGTGTTTGTAGCCTACTGGAGGCCGTGGACAGCACCGACCGTAGGGGTGGGCTGTGATGCGGTAGGTACGTGGCCGGGTGTACCGAATACTAGGTATCTCGGGAACCCTGTTCACATCGTTCGGGGCCGTATGGGAAACCTCGGCCGGACTCCCTGCGGGTGGAACCTGAATAGGCGATAAACCTGGACTGGAGGCTTAGGTGATTAGGTAGGTCGTGGCCGACACCCGCGTTGGGCTTCCGCTTGAAGGTTGCCGAGTACATGTCGTGTAAACGACGGTAAGTGGTGAGAGCGTGTATGAAGAAGTACACCCCTGCAGGGTTAACATGATCTATTCGAATAGCCGCGTCCGCGGTAAAGGACTACTTGGTTGCCTATACAGTTCATAGACAAGTAAATGGAAACTGCTAAAAGCCTCAAGATAAGTGTGAGTGCCGAGGATGGCTCTTCCGTAGGAAGACGGAGGTGGATCCTCGGTAGTGTATTGAAGTGGTGAGTAGTGGACTCGTGTGCGCAAAACCATTTCAAGTTGGAGTATCGTAGGATAGTCTAGCCAAGAGTCAAAGCTGGCTTGCTGCAATAACTCCACCAACCCTTCTTGATAATATGCATGTATATAGGATCTGATGTAAGTCTTGCTGAGTACCTTTGTACTCATGTTGCTATAATCTACATTTTACAGAAGACGCTGCAACCCCTTCTGATGGGTTCTATGTAGACGTTGACATCAACGAGTAGGCTAAAGACCCAGGTGGTGACCCTGAGCTTGTGAAGGACCACGTAGTATAGCTAGGCTTTCCAAGCCTCTTTTATTTTACTAGTTGTCTGTACTCAGACAAGTTACTTCCGCTGCTGGTTTGTATGACTGTATGACTTGTATGTTGGGTCGCGAGACCCGTACCTTGGTGTATGTTATGTATGGCTCCCTGAGCCTTAAATAAAGTACTTGTGTCGTAGAGTCATGTTGTGATGTTTCGTTGTATTGCACATATCGAGCATATTGTGTGTATGATTGAAATGCTTGGTATGTGTGGGATCTGACTATCTAGTTGTTTATCTTTAGTAGCCTCTCTTACCGGGAAATGTCTCCTAGTGTTACCGCTGAGCCATGGTAGCTTGCTACTGCTCTGGAACACTTAGGCTGGCCGGCATGTGTCCTTCTTCGTTCCTGTGTCTGTCCCTTCGGGGAAACGTCACGCTTTGAGTACCGGAGTCCTGTTAGCCCGCTACAGCCCGGTTTACCGGAGTCCTGCTAGCCCAGTGCTACAGCCCGGACCCACTTGCTGATGACCGACACGTTCGAAGCTGGGTCATGGATGCCTGTCCCTGTAAGTCTGTGCCACTTTGGGTTTACGACTAGTCATGTCAGCCCGGGCTCTTTATCATATGGATGCTAGCGACACTATCATATACGTGAGCCAAAATGCGCAAACGGTCCCGGGCAAAGGTAAGGCGACACCCGTGGGGATACCGTGCGTGAGGCCGCAAGGTGATATGAGGTGTTACCGGCTAGATCGATGTGACATCGAGTCGGGGTCCTGACAAGCATGCATCTAGAGTATTAAGTTCATAAGAACAGAGTAACGCATTAAGCAAGATGACATGATGTAGAGGGATAAACTCAAGCAATATGATATAAACCCCATCTTTTTATCCTCGATGGCAACAATACAATACGTGCCTTGCTGCCCCTACTGTCACTGGGAAAGGACACCGCAAGATTGAACCCAAAGCTAAGCACTTCTCCCATTGCAAGAAAGATGAATCTAGTAGGCAAAACCAAACTGATAATTCGAAGAGACTTGCAAAGATATCAAATCATGCATATAAGAATTCAGAGAATAACCAAATATTGTTCATAGATAATCTTGATCATAAACCCACAATTCATCAGATCTCGACAAACACACCACAAAAAGTATTACATCGAATAGATCTCCAAGAAGATCGAGGAGAACTTTGTATTGAGATCCAAAGAGAGAGAATAAGCCATCTGGCTAATAAGTATGGACCCGAAGGTCTGTGGTAAACTACTCACACATCACCGGAGAGGCTATGGTGTTGATGTAGAAGCCCTCCATGATCGATTTCCCCTCCGGCGGAGCGCTGAAAAAGGCCCCAAGATGGGATCTCATGGGTATAGAAGGTTGCGGCGGTGGAGATAGGGTTTCGTTGTGCGCCTAGATGTTTTCAGGGTATATGAGTATATATAGGCGAAAGAAGTAGGTCGGTGGAGCTGCATGGGGCCCATGAGGGTGGGGGCGCACCTCCCTACCTCGTGGCTTCCACGCTGCTTCCTTGACGTCCACTCCAAGTCTCCTGGATTGCGTTTGTTCCAAAAATGATCCTCGCGAAGGCTTCATTCCATTTGGATTCCGTTTGACATTCCTTTTCTGCGAAACACTGAAATAGGCAAAAAAACAGCAATTTGCACTGGGCCTTTGGTTAGTAGGTTAGTCCCAAAAATAATATAGAAGTGCATATTAAAGCCCATCAAACATCCAAAACAGATAATATAATAGCATGGAATAATCAAAAATTACAGATACATTGGAGACGTATCATATAGCCACCCTATTTTCTCATGAGGAAAATATTCGCTACTACTATATTCTTAATTTCTTTCCTTTCTCGTTAAAGGATGATGCTAAGATATGGTTTAATGCTCTTGATCCTGTTTGTGTGTATAGTCCCCAGGATATGATTTATTACTTCTCTGAAAAATATTTTCCTGCTCATAAGAAACAAGCTGCCTTAAAGGAAATCTTTAACTTTGTGAAAATTGAAGAAGAGAATCTCCCTCAAACCTTGGAAGGCTTCTCCAATTACTTGATACTTTGCCTGATCATACTCTTAAGAAAAATTAAATACTTGATAATTTTATAATGTACTAACCGATGCTTCTAGGGACTACCTACATAGCTGTGCGGGTTGTGTTTTCAGGGAACAAACTATTAAACAGGGTGAAGAACTATTGAATATATATTGAGAAATGATAATGATTGGACACTTCTTGAACCACCACCTAAACCAACACCGAAGAAGAGAGGTATTCTATTGATCAGTCCTGAAGATATGCAAGAGGAAAAGAAATCTATGAGAGAAAAGGTATTAAAGCTGAAGATGTTAAGAATTTACCACCTATTGAAGAAATACATGGTCTCGACACCCCGACATAGGTAGTAGAGGTAAATTCTCTTATAAGATTTGATGAAGGTGATATTCTTTATAATAAATCTTCTAGCCAAAGCCTAGATGAATTTGATAATTACATTGTTAAGCAAGAACATTTCAATGCGTATGTTATGAAACAACTAAAACGCAATGAGATGAATAATAATATGAATGAGCATGTTGTTAGAGTTATGACTAGATGGGGTAGAATGACTCAGGAACCTCTGTATCCTGAAGGTCATCCTAAAACAATTGAACAAGATTCTCAGAGAATTAATATCGATGCACCTAGTCCACCTAAGAAGAAAAAGAAAAAGAAAAATGATAGGACTTTGCATGCTTCTAGTGAATATGAGGTAGAAAAACCCTCTAAGAATAATAATGATGTTTCTATTTCTGATGCTAAGACACAGTCTAGTAATGAACATTCCCCTAGCGATAATGATAATGATAATGATAATGATGATGTCATGTTGATTCTCAACTAGACAATGATAAAGAACCTGGTAATGATGTAAAAATAGAACATGTTCTTGATCTTGATATCCCACCTCCTAAGAACAAAAGATATGATAAAAGATATTTCATTGCTAAAAACCCATGGTAAAAAGAGAACCATGTGTTTAGAAACCCATACCTTTTCCTACTAAGCCACCTAAGAATAAGGATGAAGAAGAATTTGAATGCTTTGTTGAAATGCTTAGGCCAGTCTTTTTGCATACTCATTTGACTGATATATTGAAAATGCCCCCATATGCTAAGTACATGAAGGATATTGTCACCAACAAAAGAAATATACCTAAAACTGAGATTTCCACCATGCTTGCAAATTACTCTTTAGTACCTAAGAAACTTGGAGATCCAGGAATACCCACTATACCATGCTCCATTAAAAGAAGTTATGTTAAAACTGCTCTATGTGATTTAGGAGTCGATGTTATTTATGCCTTTCTCTTTATATAGAAGACTTGATTTGAATAAACTCACACCTACTGAAACATATTTGCAAATGGATGATAAATCTGTTGCTATACCTATTGGCATTTGTGAGGATGTGCCTATCGTAGTTGCAAATGTTACTATCTTGACAGACTTCGTTATACTTGATATGCCCGAGGATGACAACATGTCGATTATCCTCGGTAGACCCTTCTTAAATACTGCAGGGGCTGTTATTGATTGCAACAAAAGCAAAGTCACTTTTCATATTAATGGTAATGAGCATACAGTGCACTTTTCGAAAAAACAATTTCAAGTGAATGGTATCAATATCATTGAAAAAGCTTCGACAATTAGTATTGAAGGTTGCAAATTTCCTCTTTCTTCAGTCAAAAACAATTATAAAACTCTTATTATTGGGTACATGCATATCCCCGCTGAGGTAACCTAGTGTTATACGAAGATTCTTTGGTTTCATGCTATTCGAAAATAGTTTGTTAATAAGACTTGATCAACGTTATTAATGGATTCTTTTTTAGGGGCATGTGGTCGATGAATTTAGTAAGCACAACCTACTGTACCCAGTATTTACTCTCTGTTATTTAAAGTTAATAAAGTAGAAATGCCATGATTATCCCATTTTCTGAATTTTTCATACAATAAAAAATGACCCAAAAATAAAGTTCTCAGAATGCCCTAAAATTTTAGTATGATTTTTTATAGAATATTTAATATTTTTTTGGCACTGAACACACCCTAGGGGGTGCACCTATGAGCCACAAGCTCACATGGCATGCCACACCACTAGGGCACGCCTAGTGGGCTTGTGGCTCCCACAGGGACCCACTCACTTTTCCCAGCCACCAACCCCCTTCTTCTTCCTTCAGAAAAAATCACTAGCTTGCTCAAACCCGTGTTCTTGCTCCTTTGACGGCAATTTTTGATCTCCTTTCTTGGAACTCCATTTCCGAAACGTTTTTGGGAGATAATTCTTCGGTATGTGACTTCTCCAATGGTCCAATTAGTTTTTGTTCTAGTGTTTTATATATTGCAAATTTTTGTTGTTGTGGTTACTATTTTCTTGAGCTTGCATGTTGAATTTAGATGGTCCAAAGTAGTTTTGATGCATGATATAACCTCTAGACACTTATGAGAGTAGTTGATATAATTTTGTTGAGTTTTGCTTCACTTTTATTTTGAGTTGCTAAAATTTTTAGGATTTTATTAGAGAAAGAAAATTCTTAAGAAAATTTTCCAAGGTGGTTCCTGGAGCAAGAGTTATCCCAGGCTTGCAATACATGAGCCGGACCTCGAACTACTATGAGAAGCCCTTGTGTGTCCATGTGAATGGTTGTCGGACTCCTGCATGACTTGAGCCGATATTAAGGAGGAGTATGACATGTAAAAATGTTCATGATTTCACGAAATTGAGAGTGATGGTGTATCTCGGTGATGTAGCGAAAATTGGTCATGGCCATTGAAGATTATGAATTTTTTTCTCCCGTTGTGACGCACGAACCTTTTTGCTATAAACACCTAAATTTTCAAACGCCCAGGCTCGAAAAACTTCCCCTCCTCCGTTTCTCAACGGAATATTCAATATTGCTTCAGCATCAGGAGCCAAAAAAAATCCAGCACAAGATCTTGTTTCCGCGTCCAGTTCTCTATATCAATTAACTCACTGACCATTGCAAGCGTCGTATTTGCTGGTTTCGGCATGGGGGCATAGACACAGAATCAGAAATCCATTTATCATTCCAAATGGAGATGGAGAACCCATCCCCAAGGCGCTTCAACAGTCCCACATACAGAGCCTCCCGACCAGCTATGATAGCTCTGCAAGCTAGTGAAGCAGACTATGGTACTATAGCATTCATGAAATCCGTATCTGGAGGATCCTTGAACACAGTGACCCAGGTTTAGTGATTAATCGCCATCCATGCTTACCTAGGTTAAACGTACCGAGATCCCAAAAGCCCATCCCACCACTGATTTTAGGAGATGCAAGTTTCTCCCAAGACACCCAATGAAGAGATTATCGGTCAAGGGATCTACTCCACCAATATTGGCATTCTTGATGTAAGGGCATCTCCAACGGTAATCCGTAACTTTTTCTCCTACACCCGTCCGCGGACAGAAAGACCAGTTCGCGGACATGGATGCGGGGGGGGGGGGGCGCCATCCAACCGTAGATGCATATATTTTAAACTCCTTTTTGACAAACCGCATGAAGTCCGTGCAAATAAGGACAAGTTTCATATAAAAATGACAAATTTCATACAAACTCGATGAAAACGGTTAAATTTTGAACATATTTTCAACTAAAAAGCTAAAACTATGTACATGTACGATCGCGCGGAACTCCACTCCCACTACGCGGATACACTACACTAACATACGGCCGGTCACGGCGAATCCCTTTATCTTCCACATGTCCGACATATCCCACTAACCGGACTGCCAGGAGCCCCGGAGGCATATTCTTCCCTTGTATCTTCAGGCATATTCTTCCCCTGTATCTTCCCCATGTTTGGTTGCGCCGCTCATTGGAGTGACAAAGAGGGTGCTTCAGCCGCAGGGCAAGGGTACTTCCGTGGAGCTCAGGCGGGTGCTCAGGATGGTCTGAGATAAAGAAGAACCAGCCAGGTCACCGGCGATGGCCTTCCCGGGACCCAAGCAACAATGGCCTCCCGTGTTCTACTTCTTCTCGTTGATGGCGGCATCCAGCAGTGGTTGGAACAGCTCGCAAAATCCAACCACTTCACCTACTTTATTGCCCCCAACTGTTTCCCGTACCTCTATAGAAACAGAAGGGTTTCATTTTCTTTCATCGATTGGGTATTCCTCTCCTTTTGTATCTCTTTATCCAATTTCGGTCTCGATTAGTTCACAAGATTGAATGGCCAAGTCATGGAAAAGCCGTTATTCGATTGTTTTAAAAGAATGTTGAGCCGGGCTGGGTATGTAAGTTCAGCGATGTACAAACAAGGATTTATTTTACTTCCGCACCTAGGTTGGGGGGTTCTATTTAGGAAGAATAAGGAAGAGGAATAGAATCTCATTCATGTGTTCATGCTAACAGAAGAGCGGATCCAATACACATAAGGCATCGGTTGTTCTTAACAGCGATGGCTATTCATTTAAGTCTTCGGGTAGCACCACCAGATCTTCAACAAGGTGGAAATTCTCGTATTTCGTATGTACATGTTCCTGCAGCTCGGATGAGTATAGTTATTTATATCGCAACAGCTATAAACAGTTCCTTGTTCCCATTAACAAAACATCCCCTTTTTCTTCGCTCTTCTGGAACTGGTATAGAAATTGGTGCTTTTTCTACTTTGTTTACGTTAGTGACTGGGGGGTTTCGGGGAAGGCCTATGTGGGGTACCTTTCGGGTGTGGGATGCTCGTTTAACTTACGTATTCATCTTGTTCCTTATTTACCTGGGTGCACTGCGTTTTCAAAAGCTTCCTGTTGAATCGGCTCCTATTTCAATCCGGGGTGGACCGATCGATATACCAATAATAAAGTCTCCACTCAACTGGTGGAATACATCGCATCAACCTGGGAGCATTAGCCGATATGGTACATCAATACATGTTCCTATGCCCATTCCAATCTTATCTAACTTTGCTAACTTCCCCTTCTCTACCCGTATCTTGTTCGTTCTGGAAACACGTCTTCCTATTCCATCTTTTCCCGAATCTCCCTTAACGGAAGAAATAGAAGCTCGAGAAGGAATACCACTAAAAACCTAGTTCGCTCTCAAATAAAAACCTAGTTCACTCGCTAAAGCATCCATGGCTGAATGGTGAAAGCGCCCACCAACCTAGAAAGGCAAAATGGGTCAAAAAGTAGGTTTGATTCCTGCCGGATGCACTGCCTCTTAAAGACAGAAATAGAGGAGGGAAAGAAGGTAGTATAGGGAACTTGCTTTTGGATTCTTATCGGAAGTGAATCCCTCTAACACTTCTTTTAGTGTTTTATGAGAAAATCTTTTATAGACACAACAAGTGTGAAAATCCTTAGTCACTAGGCAAGAAAGCTCGATGGGAACAAAAAGGATACAATTAGTTCAGAATCAAAAAAATGTAAAATTTCAAAGGAAAGAAGGAATGGCAAGTTTCCCTCCATTGAACATCAATCAATCTAGAAATAGGTAAAGGAAGGCATATCACAGGGGTATTTTTCTTTTTTCTATTCACTTCCGTGGGGTTCTAAATTGAAAACATGAACAAAAACGAAATCGTATTGAAATTACATAAAAAATAGAAAAGGGAGGAGTAGCTCTTGGTTTAAAGAAAAGGGAGGAGATGGATCGAATTCAGTCTTTTTCCTTTCTTTGATGATCTTCAACACATCTATTTGAATTCCCTGCGAGTGAAGGATTTCTTGTATGGAGAAAAACCTCTTGAGCGCTATCTGGTCTTATTTTTGTATTTCAAATATGGGACCTGCCTTTTTAATGGGACATCCTGGCAAAAGGCCTACTCATGCATGTGGCCAAGTACTCGACCAATCCTCAGAGCGAAGGGATGAATGAATTCTCGAGGTCTGGTTCATTGAGGTCAGCATCACATGAAACCTTTAGCACTTCCGTTCGATATTGGATGGAGTATGGCTGGAAGGTCAGCCTAGCTAGTCTTGTCAATCGGCCCTGACTCGTCTT
>NC_057809.1:581146315-581166315 GCF_018294505.1 Triticum aestivum | reverse complement strand
GAGGGTTGAGCTTCATCGGTTAGTGTGCACCAAAGGATGATGTTTCTTTCCCGTCCTACAAATTGGAACCGTTCTAGCTTGATACTGCGATATTGTCGGGGGTTGGGCGCGACATATGCCAAGGGATGGCTTATCATGGTGGGGGCGAGTAGAACATCGCCGGTGCCTGGAAATGGGATAAGGCGAAGACATGCACGCCGGCGAATCTTACCCAGCTTCAGGGCTCTCTGTGGGGATAACACCCCTACTACTGCTCTGCGGGGTCTCCGCATGATCACTATGGCAAAGTGTGTACAAGGTTGCTCCTTGAGCTGTTTCCTGGAGGTAGGAGAAGGCAAGGCTAGCTCTCTTCTTCCTATATGATCTGGTCTAGTGCTAATGGATTAGAACCCTTTGCATGGGTGCCCTGGGGGGTTTATATAGGCCTACCCCCCAGGGGTACAATGGTAATCTGGCTGGGCGCGGGACCTAGCCGTCTGTCTCTCTGGCCGCCGTCTTCTCCATCGACTGCGGGGGCCCGCCGACTGGTGGGCCCCGTCGACTGGTCAGGTACGGAGCCGACAGGCCGTGTCCGCCGCGGGCGGGTCTTGCCGGCCGCAGATCACTGTAGTCATGCTTCTAATGACGCGGGCTTGGTCGTGGGGTCGTGGCAACAGTCTCGCCGCCTGGCGGGCGATCACTGTTGCCATTCCCTGTCGTGTCTGGTTAATGGCGCGTGGGGCCCATGGGAGGAGCTGGCCGATTCTCGGGGGCCGACTCCCAACGGGTCCGACTTGTGGTGCTCTCGCCGTCTTCCGTATTCCCGCCGACTGGTGGGACCCGTCATCTCCGGGTCATACCGGCAGGCCGTCGTGGGTATAGGACTATGCCCACTGGGGCGGACGTCAGGGCTGGCATGGCAACAGTGCTGCGCCGGACGGAGATCTCCGCGGGTACGGTGCACTGTGGCCATGCCTGGCCTTGGAAAGGGGCGGGGTGGGCCTTACTGTGGCCACTCCCCGTCCCGTCCCTCCTTATGAGGACATGGGGTCGGTTGGTGTCGCGGGCCGACTCCCCATGGCCGGCTTCTTTGGAAGTCGCCAGACAGGAGTCGGCTCATCCTAAGGTCGCCCCTAGGACTCGGCCGTGAGTGGGCAGTCGGTTGCCTCGCAGCCGACTCCCAGAAGGTGGCTCTTCGTCTTGGGGTCTTGAGGGGTGCAGCCTGCCCCGATGTCTTGAAAGGTTCAGGGGCTCGGGTTAGCCTACCCGTGGCCCATTACTCCGACAGTAGTCCCCGAAGCTGGTGAGGCGCCGAGGGAGACATGTCAAGGAGCCTCAACAGTTTCTTCCTTCCGGTGGTTGAATCTGGGCCTTGCTCGCCGTCTTCCTTCAAGCCGACTATCGGGAGCCGAACTTGCTCAGGCCGTCTCCCTCCAAGCCGACTATCTGGAGCCGACCTTGCTCAGGCCGTCTCGCCCTTAAAAAGAACGAACATCGTGGCGGGAGCAAGGCAGCGTGCTTGATAAGCTTCCAGGTCGCCGCCCGTTGCGGGCCCGTCGCGTGGCGCCACGCGGATGGACCAGTCTGCCCACCCATGCGCGCGATGGGACAGGCCCACAAGCGGGGCCCGCCACTGTCGCACCTCGGCATGCAAACGGATCCGTTGTGGCCGCACGGACGGTTGGGGTTCCCGTGCAGTAACTGCGCGCAGTAACTTCGTGTGGTAAATCGTGGGGGTCATGGGGTCCTGGGTGCAGTTAATCCCACGACTGCCCCATCGGCTTCTCAGGCTACGAGCCTATAAGTAGGCGGGGGAAGGGGGCGGCGAAGCACGGGCGCCCATCTTTGCTGGCGACTTAACGCCTTCTTTCTTCTTTTCTCTTCAGAGGCCAACGCCACTCTTCAGCAGCAGCTGGGCGAGGCTAATACCGCGTTGCGCGCCAAGGGGGAGGAGTGCAGCAAGCTCGCCGCAGAGCACGACCTGCTGGCCGCACAGTTGGCAGAGCAGAAGGAGCTGCTTAAGAAGGCGCAGAAGGAGGCGGAAGAGAAGGAGACCGCCCTCTGGCCGAGTTCGCAAGCGATCGCTCCTCCTGGACTGACAAGGAGGCATTGCTGACCTCCGGCTTCCATGAGATTGAGGACATCATCGAAGGTGAGTTTCTTTACTTTCTTTCTTCGAGCTGCCGACTATAGGTCGAACCGACTCCTGATTTTTTGACTTGCTTCTTCATTCTTTTCGTCTTGGAAGACTTCTTCCCTGGCCACATGCAGGCTGCCAATCAAGCCCTCGAGGCTGATCGCGAGGGGCGGAGGGAAAATGGCGTGGAGATCGCCGCCGACGCCCCCTAGACCCTTGACGAGCAGCTTCTGAGCATCGAGGCTCGTCTGTGGCCGGCCCATCGGATGCTGCGCCGGCTTCAACGTGTCGGCGGCCAGGCGATTGCTGCCCTGTGGCCAGACATGCAGGTTCTGCGCACTCCCAGTCGGACTACCGACTGGCTGGAGGTCGCGGCTGGCCGTCTTGAGGCCTGGAAGGGTTCCTCGGCCCGGGCTGGAGCGCGCCGGGCCTTGGAATTCGTCAAGGCGTGGTACCCGGGGCTGGACCTAGACCGGCTGGCCACCTTCCGGTCAGAGGCCCAGGCAGAGCTGGTAGCTGTGGAAGACGCCCTTGTCGAGCGTGCGGCGGCGATCACTGAGTACACATACACCAGCATCTTCGTCCCTAAGCGGGATGAAGACGGTGGGGTGGCGCCCCCGGAGTGTTTGGGATGAACCCGGATTATGATGAGGACTCGGCGGAGGTGATCGGCTCCAGCATCAAGGAGGAAGGTGAGGCGGAGGACGGAGGCGAGACGGAGGCGCCAGAAGACAGAGCGGGCGGCCAGCCTCCGCTCGACTGCGCCTCCAGCAATAAGCCGCGCCCGACCGAGCCGGCTGCCGCCGGAGACGATCAAGCCGAGACTGCCTAGCCGGTCGCCCCAACGCCTGACACCGCCGCCTCCTCTGACCCTCCGAATCCGTCTGCCGCTGCCTAGGCTGCCGCCTTGTCTTTATTTTATCGGCTTTAGTAGTCTTTGAAGAACTTGTTAATTCGCACAATTCCACCCGCGGGGTGTATTTTGAACTTCTGCTTGAAGATTCGGCCAAGGGCCTATGTTATGTAAATGTTTATCCAAGTTCTATCTTTTCTTGCTCATTGCTCCTTTGGCTTTTTCCTTTACCGCCTTCCCTTAGTTGACGTCTTGCCAGTCGGACAGCCGCTCTGCGGACTGCCACTGGATCAAATGCTTGGCTACTTTTGGAAAGGCAAGTACTTAGCCGTTTTAGAGTTTCTTAGCAAGTTGAATAGAAAGCGGCGAGCCGACTGTTCAAGAGTCGGTTTTGCGAAGAGAGGCTGGAAGCCGGCTTAAGCTATGTTTACGCTTTGAGTCCTTAGCCATTTTTCATGTGGGCGCCCATTCTTCCTTACTCCTACCCACCAGACAGTCGCTCTGCGAGCTGCGGCTTCTGACAGGAGACGGCTTAGGCACCACACACTACTTGTCCGACTGCAGGAAGCATTTCATAGCGCAAGGCGGCAAGTCCCTGGGCCGACTAGTCGAACCCGGTGCCAAGCGGCATAACAAAGAGTAGCATACTCGAAGGCATAATTCTTATCATATAGATAACAAAAGGGCAGTCCCCGAGCTCTTCTCGGGGGGCCCAAAGTCTTGGTACTTTAATACAAAGGGTAGTGTGGTACATACTGCATTTAACTATAAAATCTTCCGAGAAGATTTGCATTCCATGGCCGTTCCGTCTCTTTGCCGGAGTCGTCCCTCTTGCATGCTCGGGGCTTCTGAGCGTCGATCAGGTAGTAGGAGTCGTTGCCCAGCACTTTGCTGATGATGAAGGGGCCTTCCCAAGGTGCCGACAGCTTGTGCTGGCCGGCTGTTCGCTGGATCAGTCGGAGCACAAGGTCTCCCTCTTGGAAAGATCTCGGCCTGACCTTCCTGTTGTAGTATCGATGTAGGCTCTGCTGGTAGATGCTGGACCGGCTGAGTGCCAACAGCCGGCCCTCTTCCAGCAGATCGACACCGTCTTGACGTGCTTCTTCTGCTTCCTCCTCGGTGTACATGGTGACTCGCGGGGAGTTGAACTCTATGTCCGTTGGGATGACGGCTTCAGCACCGTAGATGAGGAAGAAAGGCGTAAAGCCGATTGACTTGTTTGGAGTCGTGCGCAGACTCCAGAGGACGGTTGGCAACTCGTCAAGCCAACAGCCGGCCGAACCCTTCAGCGGTTCGACCAGTCGAGCTTTGATGCCGAACAGGATGAGTCTGTTTGCTCGCTCCACCTGGCCGTTTGACTGCAGATGGGCAACGGACGCTAAGTCCAGTCGGATGCCCTATGTCGCGCAGAAACGGGCCAAGGCGCCTTTGAAAAAATTTGTGCCATTGTCGGTGATGATGCTGTGTGGTATGTCGTACCGAATCGTGATGTCGGAGATGAAAGTCACTGCAGTCGGACCATTCAACTTCTTGATGGGCTTTGCTTCTATCCACTTGGTGAACTTGTCCATCGCGACAAGTAAGTGAGTTAGGCCTCCTCGCACCGTCTTGAATGGTCCCACCATGTCCAGGCCCCAAACTGCAAAGGGCCAGGCGATGGGGATAGTCTTGAGTGCGGAAGCCAGCTGATGCGGCTTGGAGAGGAACTTCTGGCACCCCTTGCATTTTTGGACCAATTCCTTGGCCTCTTCTAGGGCAGTCGGCCAGAAGAAACCGTGTCGAAAGGCTTTGGCGACGAGTCCTCTTGAGGCCGCATGGTGGCCGCACTCGCCTTGATGGATGTCTTTGAGAATTGCTTGGCCTTGCTCTGGCTCGACGTAGCGCTGGTAGACACCAGTGATGTTGCGCCTGACCAGCTCTTTGTTGACTATGGTGTAGGCTGCTGCTCGGTGTTGTACTTGCCGAGCCAAGATCTCATCGGCAGGCAGCTCTTTGCTCACCAGGAATTTGAGGATGGGTTGTGCCCATGAGGGTGCTGCTATTTCTTTGACTGCCAGAACTGTGACTTGGACGAGGGCGGCTGGGCTGGGAGGCGGCGGGCTGGAGTCTGCGACCGCTTGTTGGATTGATGAAGTCCCTGGGCCGACTGGTGCAGCCCCCGGGCCGAGTTCTGGAGTCTTCGGGCCGGTCGCCGCAGTCCCCGTGCTGGGTTCTGAAGTCCCCGGGCCGGCTTCGACTGTGGCATTTTTGGAGCCATCTGTAAGAATTCTCGTGCCGTATGATGGGGCTCTTGAGTCGGATCTGACTTCTTCGGGGGGAGCCGGCACAAAGATGGAGTCTGATTCTGGTGAAGGCTTGACAGGCGGCTTGAGGAGGCGCTGAAGGGCGACGCCGGATGGTATTGCTTGGCGGGTGGAGCCGATTCGTGCCAGGGTGTCGGCTTGGTCGTTGTAATTTCTTGGCACGTGAAGGAACTCGCGCCCCTCGAAATATCCACTGAGTTGCTGTATGAGGAAGCGGTAGCTTGCCATGTTTGCATCTTTGGCATCCCAGTCGCTACATGACTGCTGGACCACCAAGTCGGAGTCGCCATAACACAGGATCGGCGAATGCCAAGTTCTTTGGAAGGCCAGAGCCCGTGAATGAGCGCCTCGTATTCGGCGATGTTGTTGGAGGCAGCGAAATGGATCTGCAGCGCATATTTGAGCTTGTCGCCTTTAGGAGAAGTGAGGACAACGCCGGCTCCCAAGCTGGTGCGCATCTTGGAGCCATCGAAATGCATCCGCCAATGGGTGGAGTAGGGCGCTGGCGGCAGGTACTGAGTCTCGGCCCAATCGATGAGGAAGTCGGCCGGTGCTTGCGACTTGATGGCGGTGCGGGGCTGATAGTAGATGGTGTAGGGGGCCAGCTCTATGGCCCATTTGGCCACTCGGCCAGAAGCATCTCGGCTTCTGATGATCTCGGCTAGTGGGGCCGTGCAGACCATAGTGATTGGATGCTCTTGAAAGTAAGGCTTCAACTTCTTGGCGGCAAAGTGCACGCCATAGCACATCTTCTGGTAGTGGGGGTAGTTCTGCTTGGAGGTCGATAGCACTTCGCTCAGGTAATATACCGGTCTCTGGACAGGTAGTGCTTTGCCTTCCTCCTTGCGTTCAACTACAATGACTGTGCTGGCTACCCGGCTGGTGGCGGCAATGTACAGGAGCATGGGCTCCTTAGGAGTCGGAGCCGCCAGCACGGGGGGAGTAGTCAACATCTTCTTCAACTGGAGAAAAGCTTCGTCCACCTTGTGGTTCCACTCGAAAAAGGTGGTCTTCTTCATGAGCTGGTATAAAGGGAGAGCTTTCTCGCCCAGCCGACTGATGAATCGGCTGATGGACGCCAAGCAGCCAGTGAACTTTTGCACATCTAGCAGTTGGCTGGGTACCTCCATCCTCTCAATGGCCCTGATCTTTACAGGGTTGAACTCTATGTCACGTTCAAAGACCAGGAAGCCAAGGAGTTGGCCGGCTGGTACTCCGAAGATGCACTTCTCAGGGTTGAGCTTGATCTAGAATCGGCGCAGGTTCTCAAAGGTCTCTTTGAGGTCTTCCAGCAGTGTTCTTTTCCGTCTTCACCACCACATCGTCCACGTGGACGTGGGCGTATCTACCGAGTTGCTTGAGGAGGCATTTCTGCATGCAACGCTGAAAGGTGGCGCTGGCATTCCTCAAGCCGAACGTCATGGTCAGGTAGCAGAAGGCTCCAAACGACGTGATGAAGGCGTTCTTCAGTCTGTCAGCCGGGTTCAGCTTGATCTGGTGATATCCTGAATATGCATCTAAGAAGCTCAACAGCTCGCATCCAGCTGTGGAGTCTATCACCTGATCAATTCTCGGCAGAGCAAATGGGTCCTTGGGGCAAGCTTTGTTGAGGCTCGTGTAGTCAATACACATCCGCCACTACTTGTTCTTCTTCAGCACCAGGACTGGGTTTGCTAGCCATTCTGGAAAAAATACTTCCATAATGAAGCCGGCTGCTAGGAGTCAGGCTATCTCTTCTCCGACAACTCTTCTCTTTTCTTTTGATAGGCGGCGCAAGGGCTGCCTGATGGGCTTCACATCAGATCGGACATGTAACTTGTGCTCGGCGAATTCCGTCGGTACACCTAGCATGTCTTTAGGAGACCATGCGAAGATGTCCCGATTCTCACGGAGGAAATCGACGAGCTCGCCTTCCTATTTGCTGTCGAGGTTTGCACCTTTGACAGCGTACCTCTCTGGGTGCTCCGGGTCCAAGGGTATCTTCTTCGTCTCTTTGGCCGGCTTGAACGAACCCTCAGCCTCCGACTCCTTGGGGTTGGGCGATATCTCCGGCTGCTTGCCGGCCATCGCCACAACCCGATCAAGAAGCCGCTTCTCAGCTGCGATTACCAAGGACTCGGCTAGCCGATTGCTTTCGGCCGCACAAGCGGACGACTTTCTGTAGTCCCCGGCTATGGTCAGAATCCCCTTGGAACTCGGCATCTTCATCTTGAGGTAGGCGTAGTGGGGGACCACCATGAACTTGGCCAAAGCAGGTCGGCCAAGCAACGCATGGTATGGGCTCTCGAGGTCCACCACTTCAAACCAAACTGACTCTCGGCGGAAATGATCTTTGTCTCCAAAGAGGACGTCTATCAGGATCTTGCCGATTGGTGAGCAGGAAAGGCCAAGAACAATGCCGTGGAACACAGTCCGGCTGTTCTGAAGCTGTCTTTGCTTGATTCCTAACTTCTCCATGGTGTCCTTGTACAGGATGTTGATGATGCTGCCTCCGTCTATCAGCACTCGCGAGAAGCGAGCGGCCCGCCTATCTGTGGCAAAGGTGGCATCCAAGACCAGAGCATAGGAGCCCGGACTCGGCATCACCTCTGGGTGATCAGCTCTGCTCCAGCTGATAGGCTTTTCGGACCAGTGCATGAACTCTGGTGTCTCTGATGCTATAGCGTTCACCTCTTACTGTTGCAGCCGCCTGCTGCGTCGATCGTCAGCCACGCTGGTGAACACCACATAGGCTCCGTGCTCTTCTGGGTACTCATCTTGTACTGCGCCGACTGGCCTGACAGCCGGCTGCTGGGGCGGAGGCGGAGGCGGATGCCCAGCAGGCGGGGGAGGCAGGAGGCCGTCTCCCTTGGCAATCCTGGTGAGCCAGTGGCACTTCCGGGTGGTGTGGTTTGACGGCCTCGCGCCGCTATGGAACTTGCAAGGACCATCAAGAGTCTGCTCGTAAGAGAAAGCCGACAACCAGTTGGGCTTGCCGCCTTTCTGTCGCTTGGGTGGAGGATGTCCCTCCGGCTGCCGGTCTTCGACCGTCGCCACCTGCCGGCTACTGGAAGCCGGCTGTGGGGCCTTGCGCTTGTGGTCGTTCTGCTGTTGTCGCCAACTGGCGTCTCCAGCCGGAGTTTTGGGAGCCTGAGGGGCCACTTTGCGAGTCGCACTAACTTGAATCTCTGCCTTCATGGAGGAGTCGGCTGTGGCATACTTGTCTGCTGTGATGAGCAGCTCGTCGAGGGTTTCTGGCTCGTCACAGAGGAGCTTGTGCTTAAGGAGGGTGCCTTCTCTGCACCCGGTGGTGAAGTACTCGATAGCATGCACCTCGTGCACGCCCTCGCAGGAGTTCCGAAGCTCGGCCCAACGCGTGAGGTAGTCGCGAGTTGACTCGTTGGGGCCTTGCACACACAAGGAAAGCTGGCAAGGCTTGGGAGGTCGCTTGTACGTGCTTGTGAAGTTGCGGACGAAGGCATCGGTGAAGTCGACCCAGCTGTTGATGCTGTGGGGCTTCAGGCTGTTCAACCATGTCTGGGTCGTGCCCTGGAGCATGAGCGGAACATATTTTACGGCAACACGCTTGTTGCCATTCGCTATGTTGACGGACGTGGAGTAGTCAACCAGCCAGTCTTCCGGCTTCACGGAGCCGGTGTACTTGGGCGTATCTCGGGGGAGCGTGAACCCTTTGGGAAAGGGCTCCTCTTGGATGCGGGGTCCGAAACAGGGCGGACCCAACTCGTCTTCTTCTTCCAGCGCCAGGGATCGGTGTAGTCGGTCGATCCGGTGGCGTGCGTCGTTTTCCCCGACTCCCTCTCAGCGGCCAAGGCGGTCGCCGAGAGTCGGATGGTCAGCGGGTGGCGGGGAGACTCGCCTTTCCTTGCGAGGAGGAGGAGGCGGACAGTCATCCCTCCGTTCCACTGCTCTTGGGCGGCCGTCTTGGTCGCGCTCGATGGTGATGCGAGTCCGACTATGGCTGACAGTCGGATCCTTGTCTTTTCTTCCGCGGATGCCGCCAGTCGGCGTCCGAGACGTCACGCCTTGATCTCGGCGGGGACGCAGGTCGTCATTTTGTCGTTGCGGCGCCTCTGTGCGGCAGTCGGCCTTGTTCTGCGCGGCGGCCGCGTCGAGGAGCCGCTGGACTCGCTCCGTCATTAGGCAACACTCTTCGCCCTCGAAATTATCCAGCTCGTCTGCCGCCGCCTGGGCGGCTCGGATGTTCTCCGCAGGCGTGGCGTATACGAGGCGATTTGCCCCGAATAGGCTGGTGATGGCAACGCCACGCTGCTGGACCGCGCCAAGGCGGCTAGGCCCAGCTGGAGCCGGCAAGCCGCCCACAGCATGATCCATCTCACGCTGTTAGGCCTCTGACAGGCGTCTCATGCTAGCCAGCTTCTTCGCGCCTTCGACGAGCTGGAGGCGGCGCGCCTTCAGCGTCTCCGCGTCGGCGTCTTCGGAAATGGGCGTAGTCAGGTCTTGTAGCGCCGCGTCGAGTGGGTCATGAGCTCCTCCGTCGGAATGCTCGCCATGATCGATGACGAGCACCTCCGTGACGGTGCTTCCACCGCTATCCGTGCGAGGGAGCGGCTCGTCGTAGACCACCATGTTGGTGGGGAACGCGTCGAGCGACGCGGTGTCGGAGTCGACCAGCATTGGGTCGGTGGAGCCTACGGACTCCAAGTCCATGGCAGGCTCGCCGGCGACGTGGAGTTGGTCAAGGAGGCTCGCGAGGAGGCTCTCGGGGCCGCCCGTGCCTACGTCGGATGCAGGCTCGTCGGAGAGGCGGACCTCGCCGACAATTTCGGCGAGGCAGCTGGCTGCGCAGGCGATCTCAGCGCCGCGCAGCGCGTCGGCGTAGACTCCGTCTAGCATGCCGGGCTGGCTGCGCTCGCCAGGGAGAAAAAGGGTTCCCGTCTAGAGCAGGTCTCCGGACGACGGTGCACCTCGCCCCACGGTGGGCGCCAAATGTCGGGGGTTGGGCACGACATATGCCAAGGGATGGCTTATCATGGTGGGGGCGAGTAGAACATCGCCGGTGCCTGGAAACGGGATAAGGCGAAGACATGCACGCCGGCGAATCTTACCCAGCTTCAGGGCTTTCCATGGAGATAACACCCCTACTGCTGCTCTGCGGGGTCTCCGCATGATCACTATGGCAAAGTGTGTACAAGGTTGCTCCTTGAGCTGTTTCCTGGAGGTAGGAGAAGGCAAGGCTAGCTCTCTTCTTCCTATATGATCTGGTCTAGTGCTAATGGATTCGAACCCTTTGCATGGGTGCCCTGGGGGGTTTATATAGGCCTACCCCCCAGGGGTACAATGGTAATTCGGCTGGGCACGGGACCCAGCCATCTGTCTCTTTGGCCACCGTCTTCTCCGCCGACTGCAGGGGCCCGCCGACTGGTGGGCCCCGTCGACTGGTCAGGTACGGAGCCGACAGGCCGTGTCCGCCGCGGGCGGGTCTTGCCGGCCGCAGATCACTGTGGTGCTTCTAATGACGCGGGCTTGGTCGTGGGGTCGTGGCAACAATCCTGCCGCCTGGCGGGCGATCACTGTTTCCATTCCCTGTCGTGTCTGGTTAATGGCGCGTGGGGCCCGTGGGAGGGGCTAGCCGATTCTCGGGGGCCGACTCCCAACGGGTCCGACTTGTGATGCTCTCGCCGTCTTCCGTATTCCCGCCAAGTGGTGGGACCCGTCGTCTCCGGGTCGTACCGGCAGGCCGTCGTGGGTACAGGACTCCGCCCACTGGGGCGGACGTCAGGGCTGGCATGGAAACAGTGCTGCGCCGGACGGAGATCTCCGCGGGTACGGCGCACTGTGGCCATGCCTGCCCTTGGAAAGGGGCGGGGTGGGCCTTACTATGGCCACTCCCCGTCCCGTCCCTCCTTATGAGGACATGGGGTCGGTTGGTGTCGCAGGCCGACTCCCCATGGCAGGCTTCTCTGGAAGTCGCCAGACAGGAGTCAGCTCATCCTAAGGTCGCCCCCAGGACTCGGCCATGAGTGGGCAGTCAGCTGCCTCGTAGCCGACTCCCAGAAGGTGGCTCTTCGTCTTGGGGTCTTGAGGGGTGCAGCCTGCCCCGATGTCTTGAAAGGTTCAGGGGCTCCGGTTAGCCTACCCGTGGCCCATTACTCCGACAGATATCGTCAAATCGTCCAACGGAGCATGGAAAGCATTTCGGTGGCGGTAATGGCCTCCAGTAGTTTTCTATGGAACCATACCACTATGGTCATCTATATGATTAGACCGTGTCGCTTCACTAGACTTTCCTGAACCATCCATTTGATCCCCACGGTCATGACACCACTTTCTGAACAAAAGTTTCCAAAATCCAATGCGGAACCAAGCAGTAAGAGAAACTCATCATGGTAATTATTAGTCGAAAACCAAAGTGGAACGGAGAGAACGGAGAGTCAGTTACAATGAAAAAATTGTTGAGGAATCATGTTGAAAGAACAACATTCTGTGTCATAAATATCGTATATAGAGATTTTTCATGTATCGACGCTTTTGATTCAATTATGAAAGTACGCTGTACTGGACTTGCACCCCTAGTTACGCAGAAGTGCAAGCACAGAAGCGGATGACTGGACCTTACCAACATACTCAAAAAAGTATTCTATACTGGGGTATGTGATCTTGACAAGCAGTGTTTCCAGTCTAGCTATGTCAAATCGGGTGTGAAGTGTCCTTCTAGGTTCTGGCTGGTAGAGCAAAGGACTGAAAATCCTCTTTAGTTTCACGCATGGGACTCTAAATCCCAATTGCTCTATCTCTGTGGTTCGATTCCACAACAGAACGAACAATGAATGAATGTGGGCGGTCAACCAGGTAAGCCTGTGCCCAGGAAAGAAAGGACTAGGGAGGGATTGAGAGAAGCTTTCAAAGTGGAAATGAAAAAAAGGCATATCGTTCTTAGAAATTGTGGAATTTGACTCAGTTAGAGCTATGGTTTAGCATCAAGAGGGAAGTTTTGTAAAAGCAACAGGAAGAATTGCTCAGGTACCCGTGAGCGTATATAACTTGGGTCGTGTTATAAATGCTCTGGCTAAACCTATTGATGGGAGAGGCGAAATTGTAGCTTCTGAATCTCTCTTAATTGAATCTCCTGCTCCAAGTAGAATTTCCAGGCGTTACGTATACGAACCTCTTCAAACAGGGCTTATTGCTATCGATTCGATGATCCCTATAGGGCGCGGTCAGCGAGAGTTCATTATTGGGGGCAGACAGACTGGCAAAACAACAGTAGCCATAGATACAATTCTCAATCAAAAAGGGCATGGTGTAATATGTGTTTATGTAGCTATCGGTCAAAGAGAATCCTCCATAGCTCAAGTAGTAACTACTTTCCATGAGGAGGGGGCCATGGAATACACTATTGTAGTAGCTGAAATGGCGGATTCACCTGCTACATTACAATACCTCGCTCCTTATACGGGAGCAGCCCTGGCTGAGTATTTTATGTACCGCGAACGGCAATCATCCGAGCAGAGAATGGAGAAGGGAAATATACTTGAAATTGTTTTTTTTCCAAATGAGAAAGCCTTTGGCAAACTCCTTGCAAATCTGTTTTTGCGGGCATAATAGACATATCTGCTCAGTCACAACATAAGGAACCCCCAATGTTCCTCAAAGCCTACCCAGCCTGACAGCTTTAGTTGAATGATCTGATCCCGAAGCAAGCTTTCTACTTAAATTGCTATGACTGGCCAACTAATGATCAGACTACCTATCTTGATGCTTTGAATCTGTACAGAGCTTTTTTCCAACTACCGGGACTACTAATTTCAAGTACAAAGCTCTTCTATGAATATTCTACTCCTCTTACTTTCTACCAAAATCTAAGCATTGAAGCAAGCTCTTTATCGCGCCATAACCGAGTCTCTCCTTGGAGCTCTGACCAATCCACCCATCATTGCAAATAACTGCTCCTTACTCTTTGATTGTATGTCCATTTTTGCTTGATGTCTGGCTCACCGGATCTGGTACATGAAAAAGCCATTCCTTTTCGCTTTCCTTCAACCACTCAGTATACTTTTTTACTAGAAGAGTCAAGCGAAAGCAATTAGTTTAGAAGGAAGAGGAAGACCTAGGGGGCTTACGTCCTCATTTCACTCTTTTTGCTCCTGCGAGACACGACTCAACTACTTTTTACAATTGACAGGGTAGCCCGAAGGTCAGATGAAGGGTCTTCCCCATAAAGATAGATTAGTACTTGGAAGGTTTAGATGAAGGAAGGGCTGAAACAAGGCAAAAACTATTCAATGGGGTAAATAAATATGAGCAATCCGTGAGAATAGCAAACCCCTAGCTCTTAAAAAGAATAAGATAGATAGGTCCACGAGTTGAGACAGAGAAGTTCTAACTAATCAAGTAGTACTTTACCCACGGGAGTCAGAGGCTGCATCATCAAAGGGGTATAGAAATAATTCAGAAGCACTATGGTCTGAAGTAAAGGGCAGGAACGAACGGAATCAATGTGTTCCAATTTATCCACAGTAAGGACAGCAGCTGAGAAGGGACAAAAAAATAGCATAGACAAAAGGTAGGACCAGATCATGCGAAGAGCTCTTCGCCCTATTGATTAGTAATCTCGATCAGAAACCACCAGGCCATGTCTCCCAATAAAAGATGATCCCCACAGTTTTTGTCAGGCCTTGGCTTTATAAAATCTGATTGGATCCGCACTAGAGGATAAGAATACAGATAGGCTGACTAAGAAGATCTTCAAATTGTCTTACCTGAAAAGATGAGTTATTCAAAGGAATACCTGAAGAATAGAATAGAATAGAATAGAATAAACACATGGCATAGCTGGGTGCTAGAATAGTGGTTGATAGAAGTTCTAGTCACTTAAAAAAAGAACCACTACTTAGCTTAATTAGATCATAGAAGATAAGCAAGCGGATTCGGGCAGTTAGTCCTATTTGAAGGCAAGAAGTTCAGGTAGTAAGGGCTAGGTTTATATAGGGGCTATATTTTTGATAAACATATGGTCTTGCTCATTTCTCATCAAGGAATGGAGATTGGGTTGGTGTTTGGAAGGGGGATTCAGTAAACTGACCTTGGCTAGCATGCACAAAAAGGACTGGCGTCTTGGGGCGCGCTAGCGCGCGTACTCTTCTTCTGCGAGACTCCATCCAAATCCACCGCTTACTTGTTGGTTGGTGTTCCATTCTGTTATCTTAGACTATGTTGCCTTCTTCAATTCCATTCTTCGTCTCCCTAGTCAAAGTCTTCTTGGTGGCCCAACCCAACATGCATTTTAGAGTGCCGTGCTAGGGTGATAGGCGCTCCGGAATAAGTGCAAGATCCTCAACAAAATGGATTAAGGTGGGCTTCAGATTTTTCATAATTTTTTTCTATCTTTTCATCAAGTTCTTGTTTGATCTGCCGCTATTATCACAATATCCCTCCTTTTAGGGTTAATGCTATCAATGGTGAATGGACCATTCACTATCCTTTTTTTAGAGGAGCTTTTTTGAATGGAAGAAAAGCAATGAAACCCGCGATGGCTACTGAATAACCTCCTTTGATTTTTTTTATAATAAACCCTTTGACCTTTTTCTTCGTTCGCCAAATCTTCTTCAGTTCTATCCAAGCTTGGTTTTGTCTGAATCTTTGTGGAAGAAGAAGCGGTTCGCCAGCCGCTACATCCAGGGATCCCACAAAATCATTAAACCTGGCGGCTGCTTGCTCTTTGATCAGTGATTCATCGGCCACTAGATCGATGAAGAATCTCTCAAAATCCGCTTTTTGATCAGTGATTCACCAGCCACTACATTCTTGGATCCCACCTTATTCTCAAACCTGGTGGCTCGCTTGATTGGCAGTCCTGTAGGCTCATCTTGCATACAAATTTTGGGGGTACCAGGGCCTGCATCCACCAAGAACATTTCTTCCCTTAAGCGTCAGCGTAAAACTGAAGATTGTGAGGCGTTTCCACTACATAATAAGAAACTAGAATTAGATCTTGGAAATGATCGACTCCAATAGATGCTCATCATAAGCTTTTTTCCTCCTATTCCTATTGATTAGAAGTATCCAGCAGCGCCACGCCAGAGTAACTTCTGAAGCGCTATGGACGGGACGAAATCCGGCAGCCAGTTGCTGGCTCTGAATAACCAGCCCAGCAAGAAGCTAAATTCTTCCATAACATAACATAACGGGGCGGGGTTGCGCGCGAGCCGAGTGACGTAGGTGCACAAGAGTACTTCGCACCACAACCATCTCTTTTTTATACGTTCTACGGACCGATGCCTCCTGCTTCATCTGGTAAAAAAGAGTCATAGATATGCCTGTAATTAGAAGGAAGAACCACCATAAAAATCTTCCTCGTGTATCGTCTGTAGCGGAACTATGAACGGGAGCTAGCAATCCGGACGTATTGAAAAGGTTCCTAAGACACAGCATGGAAGAGTCAAAATATTCAGAAGCGAGGTCCAAGAATGAAGAAGGGGTAGAATTACTGAATGAATACGAGTTGTGGCTAATACCCGAGGCATAAAAGACGCATTTTCTACGGGATCCCGAAACCACCAGCCACCCCGACCTAATTCATGATGAGCCCACCAACTTCCTGGCGAGATGCCTACGGTTAAAAACAACCGACATGTCAAGATCCAAATTCGAATTGGTTCCTGCTCCTGGTCAGAGACCACCGTGTTTGCGCCGGCGGTCCAACAAAGAGGCGAAGTAGTGGTGTCTTTCTTTCCATTATGAACAACATGCTTCGCCTGCTCCCTCCCCGTGTCCATTAGCGCTCCTGTCCAGAGCGAAGAGAAGGCGAAAAAGTGGCGCCGAAGCAGCATGAGCAAGCTTCTATTGCTACGCAACAATAGAGCAGGCGCGCCTCCCACAAAATGTTTGAATGATCGGGTAAAGAGCGAGCTTCTTATATGGGATCCGACGCATCCGGCAAAGTGAAGCAGCATTCCATTCTTTTCGGTGGCATCCTTCCGCATTGGCGGCGAGTGGAGTGCCACAATCCCATTCATCATTTTTGATCTACATAACCCAAAGCCCGTAGCACTGGCGACATCTCCGGCATAAATGCAAGGAGGATGTATAGCTGATATAGGATCTTGTGGAACTGGATTTGATTCTGCAAGCGGTTCGGTACGAACGAAGAAATTTCAAACAAAAGGATCGGAACTCGCTGATAGGAAAGGAGAGAAAAACAAAGCAATGCCAAGAGCTCCGTCAATCTGCTATTCATCGATAGACGAAGCTCTCTCTTTTTCATCTCGTGCCAGATGTAACAAAAGATTAGTCCTTTTTCCTTCTCGCGAACCACGGGAGTGCCCAGCGCCCAGAAGAGCAAAGCTCATTTTCAAAACAGGGTCAAGCGGCGCATTAAAAAGGGCTGGCCCGTTAAAAGGACGCTTACTTTGCGAACGAAGTTCAGAATCAACAAGGGTTCTCCGAATGAAGGGAGTGTACAACTGGGGCGCAGCCCAACTTTTTTGTTGGAGAGATAGCATGGAGTTCTTCACAAAGTTCGAGACAAAGGAAAAAATCAAAGTTTCTCTATAGCCTCTTCGTTTTGAGACATTATGGCTTTGGGGTCGACCCCGGTAACAAAAAAGGAATCCATAAAAACTTGGGATCCAACACCATGATAAACTACTACCCTCATGATTAGACCATGTCCCTAAGATTTGATAAAAAAAAGGTGCATTAGCGGTTAATACGTTGTAATTAGATAAGTTATTTGGAATATGACGGAACGAAAGACCAAGGAAAGGAAGAAGAATGCACCAAAATGCAAGTGCTGCACCAAACGCTGGTGGTTGTTTCTTGTTGTAAGTGAATGCAACGAAAAGACCAGAAAATAAAGAATAATGAGAAAAATCATTTATAGACATTTCGTGCTCATTTCCAAATTTATGCTTAGTTATTCCCATCATCCGGTAACCACGGGATGATCCCAATCTCCTTTTAGTAATAGGTCTTTTTGATATGTCTTAGTCTCAGCGGCAAGGAAGAGAAAATGCATCGAGTCATTTATCAAGAAAGTGGACGAGCATGGCGGTCCCTATATCTCTGAGGGGTGTACCACTTTTTTTTCAAGTCAGCTTAAGAGGTTCAAAAGAGAAAGTCACTCTCCTTATTCTTGGCTAGTGGAATGGAAGCAAGATTCTTACCTATCCACTTTGCCGAGGGGAGAGAACTAAAAGATAACTCAAGCTAGACAGAAAGGTGCAAAAGTCCATAGTTTCTTAAGGATCATGTAAGCAAGTAGGTTAAGATTGTCATTTAGCTTCAATTTCTTCAGTCTCACAAGCGGGTCCGCATGCAACAAAAGAAATTGTATTTTCCTACTACTCCGACCTAGCCCTGAAAGGATAAGGAAATTGGATAAGAGCGAGAGCTAGACTGACTGTTGGTCCAATGCTAGTGGAGGATTCAGACTGAGGACCCCCTGTGGCGGCTACTCATAAGAAGATGAAGGATTGAAAGAGGACTGATCACCCCTCTGATTTGTGATCTTTTAATAGAAAGAAAAAGCCTTCTCTCAGACTTAAAGGTAAATGAAAGCGGGATTTTTTCTCTCCTCTAAGCTAGCAGCAAGTCAAGTAATCTGAGAATGCTGCCCCCAATCTGTAGCTGAGGACGAACTCAACTCATAAGCTTTTTTTGAACCAAGCACCTGTTGTAGAAATGAAAAACCACCCACTAGCAGAAGCTGGAACAACCCATAGAAGTGTAGGGGCTGCTTCAACCAGGCGTACCCGTATCCATTGATTTACCTCCTCTAGAGAGTATTGAACTTTGTGACAAATAGGTTATAGTTACACTCCTTAACTCCCTATTCACGATATATAAAAGCTATCTAGTAAGAAGACTTTCCCTTCTTTTCTGGGAGGGTGAGAACTTGAAAGACTGGCAGAGAAAGGGAAGAAAAGCGGCTAATGCTATCTAAACGATTATTTCAAAGTTTACCAAGTTCGATCGTTCACGAGACAGGGGACTCTTTTAAATAAGACAGTGTATGGCTGCGAATAAGTCTATTCGGCAAGTCATAGAGAAGGACTGAATATAAGCTATTCCCCGGTTCTTCATTGGATCCTTTTAGTTTAATATTACTTTTTGGAAGCAATCTCATAATGATATGTATTAGGGACAGCATTTAGGATAGCAAAAGCATTTTTGGAGCAAGAGGGATTACCTTCTAGATTCTTTTGTGATACCCTCTGTGTCGCCTTCTCCTGGATGGTCAGCCCAGTGTCCTGAATCCTTGAGCTCTTCCTCATGGCTTTGACTCATGACTTACATTACATCTTATTTGATGCTCTCTTAGTCCTTGGATATGATGTCTTCTGCCACTCTCCTTGGTGGCTATTCTCCACCATCTCAGTCCCCTCTGAGGTCAGCTGAATCTGATCAGTGGCTGTCTCTGCCTAATCCACCAAGTGTGTACAAGACAAGATTTTTGTCTGTCACAGGTTCTCCTACTGCTGCAAGTTGATCAGACTGGAATTTGATCATGCGCAGATAATCTTGAGCAGTCTAGGATCCTTTCTTGATCGTTTGGATCTGAATACGCAGCTCAATTATTTGAGCATTTGTCATACAGCCAAGACTTCCAGGTTTTTTTCAGGTTTTCTCCCTTTTCTACGAAGGTTTGCTGCTCCGCCTGCACCAGTGAATTATTCTATTCTTCTCCTTTGGTTCAGTCTGTGGGGAAATCAGAATTCACCATTGAATTCAATGGATTAGCTCCCTTACATAATAATATTTCACTATATCAGCTACGAGGGGAAAATCTGAAAGACAGAGGATAGAGAGTGAGAGAAAGAGTGAGACTTGTGCCGCTCTCCATTTCGAGGGGATTTCGATGATTCTGGGGTGATTGAACTATTTATTTACCTGTTCAATTTCTAATGAATCAAGATATCCTCTTGTTCCGGTATAAATAGTAGCTATCTGCTCTTCCACTGGAAGAGGATTTGCCTGGGATTGTTTAAGCAATTCCCTTAATCGTCGACCCCTTGCCAATTGATTCTGACTTGTTTTATCGAGAGCAGAGGCAAATAATAGGCTTGTCACTCTGTGAATTGAGCTAGTTCCAATTTGGATTTGCTAGCTACTTGTTTCATGGCTTTAATTTGAGCCGCGGATCCTACTCTGGAAACATAAATACCCACATTAATAGCGGGTCAAATTCCAGCATGGAATAGATCCGCAGATAAGAATATTTGTCCATCTGTAATGGAGATTACATTAGCAGGAATATAGGCGGAAACGTCTCGAGATTGAGTCTCAACTATTGGTAAAGCGGTCATACTTCCTTCGCCTAAAAGAGAATTTAATTTAGCGGCTCTTTCTAAAAGGCGTGAATGCAAATAAAAAACATCCCCTGGATAAGCCTCATGGCTGGGAGGTCTTCTTAATAGAAGGGACATTTGGCGATAAGCTTGTGCCTGTCTGGAGAGATCATCATAAATTATTAAAGTATGCCGTTCAGAGTACATAAAATACTCAGCCAGGGCTGCTCCCGTATAAGGAGCGAGGTATTGTAATGTAGCAGGTGAATCCGCCATTTCAGCTACTACAACAGTGTACTCCATGGCCCCCTCCTCATGGAAAGTAGTTACTACTTGAGCTACGGAGGATGCTCTTTGACCGATAGCTACATAAACACATATTACACCTTGCCCTTTTTGATTGAGAATTGTATCTGTGGCTACTGCTGTTTTGCCAGTCTGTCTGTCCCCAATAATGAACTCTCACTGACCGCGCCCTA
>NC_057809.1:581126315-581141315 GCF_018294505.1 Triticum aestivum | reverse complement strand
TACCATACGAGATGTGTGCACCTACTAAAGATAATAGAAAGATCTTGGGCACAAATACTCCACTTTTCACGAAAGACATAGATTCACCAATGATTGGTTGGACTAAATACTACATTTATTTGCTCAGAAGAAGGAAAGTTGGCTGTGAGAATGATTTCTCGTACGTAGTCTTTCCTAGGACCATTCCAACAGGATGCTCAGAGGTGGGTGGAGAAAAAGCTCAAAAGGCATACTTCCTGCGCTTTCAGAGGATCTAAATCAGTCTTCATCATTTCTCTTTTCAAAGCCCCTCGCAATAAATATGTAAATTCGTTTCGCAGAAATTCAGAGATTTTCGATCTCCTCGAAAGAAAATGAGTTCGATCAGCAACACCGGTCTCCGCAGCACCAGGATAAAGACCTTCTTTTTACCCATAACCTTTCTCTGCAGCATTGGAACCAAGATCGGGCTTGGCATAGTTACGAGGTTCCCATTCTATTTAACTAACACTAACTGAAGCTAACCGGAAGCTTTCTTCTCATGCGACTCTTGGATCGAAAAGAGGCTGCTGGACTGGACCACGGCTGAAACTGCCTGGCATGGACTAAAAGCTTTTATCAGGGATTCCCGAGTCAAACGACTACCATACATAGCATAGAGCTGGAAGCTGCACTAGTGTACAGAGAAGACTGGATGTGAACACGGGCGGACATTGGCTATGTATGGGGCACTCACTAATCACTATTAGCAGGAAACAACTAGCATAAAGAAATATGAACGCACTTTCACTCCTTGCTCTTCAGCACGTACTCACACGAGGGACTCTCAAATCTCTATTTCAGACCATAATCTTTCAATCCCTTTACCGAACTCACTTCTATTCTATATCAAGATTGGGGCTTCAGTACTTGGCTGACCGCCCGGTGGAAGACCTGGTTCTACCACACAAGGGCAGCTTTCGTAGTCTAGGATTATTTTCCTCATATGTAATTTCACCTCAATGTGGAAATGTCCGATCTTATTCCAAAATAGAAGGTCTTCATGAAGGTCTGTCTTGTTTCAGGAATATAGGTACCGAAGTTCAATAGCGGTAGGTACCAAGGAGAAGACGAGTCAGGGAAGACTAGCTAGGCTGACCTTCCAGCCATACTCCATCCAATATCGAACGGAAGTGCTAAAGGTTTCATGTGATGCTGACCTCAATGAACCAGACCTCGAGAATTCGTTCGTCCCTTCGCTCCGAGGATTGGTCGAGTACTTGGCCACATGCATGAGTAGGCCTGTTGCCGGGATGTCCCATTAAAAAGGTAGGTCCCATATTTGAAATACAAAAATAAGATCAGATAGCGCTCAAGAGGTTTTTCTCCATACGAGAAATCTCACTCGCATGGAATTCAAATAGATGTGTTGAAGATCATCAAAGAAAGGAAAAAGACTGAATTTGATCCATCTCCTCCCTTTTCTTTAAACCAAGAGCTACTCCTCCCTTTTCTTTTTTTATGTAATTTCAATACGATTTCGTTTGTGTTCATGTTTTCAATTTAGAACCCCGCGGAAGTGAATAAAAAAAGAAAAATACCCCTGTGATACGCCTTCCTTTACCTATTTCTAGATTGATTGATGTTCAATGGAGGGAAACTTGCCATTCCTTCTTTCCTTTGAAATTGTACATTTTTTTGATTATGAACTAATTGTATCCTTTTTGTTCCCATCGAGCTTTCTTGCCTAGTGACTAAGGATTTTCACACTTGTTGTGTCTATAAAAGATTTTCTCATAAAACACTAACAGAAGTGTTAGAGGGATTCACTTTCGATAAGAATCCAAAAGCAAGTTCCCTATACTACCTTCTTTCCCTCCTTTGTTTCTGTCTTTAAGAGGCAGTGCATCCAGCAGGAATCGAACCTACTTTTTGACCCATTTTGCCTTTCTAGGTTGGTGGGCGCTTTCACCATTCAGCCATGGATGCTTTAGCGAGTGAACTAGGTTTTTATTTGAGAGCGAACTAGGTTTTTCGTGGTATTCCTTCTCGAGCTTCTATTTCTTCCGTTAAGGGAGATTAGGGAAAAGATGGAATAGGAAGACGTGTTTCCAGAACGAACAAGATACGGGTAGGGAAGGGGAAGTTAGCAAAGTTAGACAAGATTGGAATGGGCACAGGAACATGTATTGATGTACCAGATCGGCTAATGCTCCCAGGTTGATGCGATGTATTCCACCAGTTGACTGGAGACTTCATTATTGGTATATTGATCGGTCCGGCACGGATTGAAATAGGAGCCGCTTCGACAGGAAGCTTTTGAAAACGCAGTGCACCCAGGTAAATAAGGAACAAGATGAATACAGAAGTTAAACGAGCATCCCACACCCGAAAGGTACCCCACATAGGCCTTCCCCGAAAACCCCAGTCAATGTTGGCCGCCACCTCGTCGACAAATGCCTTCAATGTGGAGCGGCTCGCTCTACAGCAACATGACTGCGGGCAATTGGCGGTCGATGGGAAGCACGCGGGGATGGGGGAGAAACGGGCGTGACAGCGGTCCGGACTCCCGCAAACCTATCCCATGTCTGTCTCCAGTTTGTAGGAGAAAACACGTCTGTACCGCGTCGCGGACCAATACAAAGCCCGCATTGGATGGCTTCCATAGTTTGGACAGCGTGGTCCCTTGCATACTTTTTTCTTCAGACAGAAGCAGCTCATACTATATGTTGGTATCGCCTGTACAACTAATTTGAGCAATATTTCCCTCCACAAGCTATTCCTCTCTGACCATCCTTGGATTTTACTAATTTAGGCACTAGAAATTAAATTATTGAAAAATTCAACATTGTTCATTTTTCCCTATGTATCTTGGACATTATCCCCTACTCCCTTCAATCCATATTAATTGACACGTTGGTCTAGTACAAACAAAGCTGTACTAGACAAACCTAAATTAATATGGATCAGAGGGAGTCTAAACACACGTGGAACAAGAAATAAACGTTGTACAATCATAGCCATCAGAGCGTTAAGTCACACTCTCAATACAGTCACTCAAAATGAAATTCACCCAAATCTTGAAGCTACTACAGATATTAACCATAAACGGTGCCCCTTATTCGCAAAACCCACTCGTTGGCCTATTTCTTAGATGCCAGTAGTTTGGTACTAAGATCACAATCATCGCTTCCTAGTGTACGCTTCTTGGCAAACTTGGCAAGCTGAAGATGCGCACAGAGTAACAACATCCAGAATAGCCACACGATAATAACAACCGGCCATGCATCCCACGGGTTCTTGGAAACCTTCATAGTCCATGTGATCAGGCCAGTGGTAAGCAGTAAATACATCATTATGATCAAATCCTACAAAGCATAGACAAGCAGCAGGCAGAATAATAAAAAGTTAGTTTCTAAGCACAAAATAAAAATTTACAAGATGAATTGTTGGAATTCAACGATGAACAGCACGACAAGCAGAAGCTACAGGTCACAACATATTCTTGATTAGAAATGAAAAGGTTAACATGTCACTAAAGCACTGAGCATTAGCAACTCAGGATGGCCAAAATCAGCAGACAGATACTTAAGGTGAATGTGTTGGGAAGCTCTTGTTATATAGGCTTTTGATACTAGCTGTGAGATTATTGTCAAAAACAGTTGTATATATCAAGCACAAAGATAGGATTCTTCTCAATACTTTAGTACGGCACAAAGATTAGTCATGGCCAAACCATATGCTTCGTTTCTTTCCACTGGGGTGGCAATAAGTGGGCATTTTAACAATCCAATGTAACCATTATTAGTTCACTGTAAAGTTTGAGCTTACACCAATTAACTAGCATTAGAAATTACTACCTCTGTAAACAAATGTAACACGTTTACAGAGGAAATAGTAGAATGCATCAATACATAATTATACCCGACACGATGACCTGCCTACAACTAGCAACACATACCAATGACACGGTGCATAACCGTCAGAAAGAAGCTGAAACTGATGGGGAACCATGCTGGGTAGATCTAGAAACAAGCAAGAGAAGGTGGGGAGGAGCAAAAGACTCACCAGCGCGATGATATACTTGACCACGTGAGGGTTCAGCACGGGCAGCTCCTCGTCCTTTGTCGCCGCCGGCCCGGCGGCGCCTTTCTCTAGATCTAAATCTAAGGGAAGATCGGAACTCGACGACGACATGGACACGCTGACGGCGAATTGATTCATTGTCACCGCTGGCCCGGCGGCGCCTTTCTCGAGATCTACAGGAGGACAGGAACTCGGCGACGACAGGAACTCGGAGAGGGGCTTCGCGGCGGCGACAAAAGCCTTTTAGGGTTCACGGGATAGCAGAACCGACGGGAGGCGCTATCGTTTAGGCTGAGAGCAATTGGAGTTTCTCTTTTATGAGGGAGAGCAATTGGACTTGGATGCGGCGCCGAACCGCGTTGAGGTAGGACACCTTTTTTTGGGATAAACATCGGAATCCTATTTTGCGGGGTAGTAATATAAGAAGGGACTGTCTATTTGACATTCGACTGATTTTCAATTTGACAACATTCAAATTTCGTAGAAAATGAAAATGACACCTGTATGTCCCAAAAAACCCTCCCACCAGCCACTTTATTTTCTTTATTTCGGCAAAAACGGGTCAGGCAAAACCCTGACCTGGTTTACACAAAGTACACTCTAAATACATATATAAACCATCGTGAAATCTAGGGAACTTACACTGGAATCATGGCTCATATAAAAAAGTCAGGGAATTACATAGCCGGAAAACTTTACAATTAGACAGTAACTTGCATAAATACACTAAAACTACAGGATGAATTACACAGTAATTATATAGTGAATTATACTGAAGCTACGAGAAGAATTACACAGTAACTCTAGATATAATTACTGAAACTACAGGTTACACAGTAATTCTACAATGAGTTACATTGAAACTACAAGATGAATTTCATAGTAATTCTGTATTGAATCACACTGAAACAAGAAGAAGAATTACAAAGTGATCCTATGTTAAATTACACTGAAAACTATGGGCAAATTACATAGTGAATACCTGATTCCAATATGCTAGAACCAACGGCAGGAATAGCACATCCAGTTGCTGAAGGAAAATAACCTACAAAAAGAAAAGAATAAACACAAGAAGATAAACAATCAATTCGAAAAGGAAAAGCAGAGGACAAAGGATAGAGGCAAATAAATTAAAACCAAAAATACCATGAGATGAATCTGCTCTTGTTGAGAACATATCCTTTGAAGTACCAGCTTCAGCGTTAGCTTCACCGAAGATAGACAAGGAAGGGACTGGGTCTTGATTTGACACACTCTACCAAAACAAAGGGGACAAAACAATTAGTTGAAAACGATTAACACTGGAACTATCAAGAACCATAAAAAATGACTAAAAGGGAAAAAGAACCTGATCCGCTTTATGAGTTGTAGAAGTACTAGAGATTAACACTGGATTGTGAATACCACCATCAGTAACATCACGAGCAGCATTAGGGGTAGCCTGGCCTATATTTGGAATCTCTACATGTACTTCACTGGATGGAATATCCTCAATGCTTGCACGTTTCTTATCAGGAATAACGGTCTTAATAGAAACAGACTTATTGCCTACACAATATCTCGAAACAAAGCAACAAAAATGAGATAAAGTAAACAAAGAGACAAAAACTAAACTAATGAAAGTCAAAATGAATATATAAAATGAGAAAGCAAAAATACAAGGGAAAAATGCAACTAACCAAAAGAGAATTTATTCTGTGAAATATCCTCGCTGACAGAAACTTTTGTTGCAGGAGCAGTGTTTGTGTGCAAAGGGCACCGGGACAAACATTCCAACACCTCAATAATAAGAGACTCTGGCCAATCAACAAATATCTTGGGTTTGTCTTTGTTCCTATCCTCAATAAGCTCAGCAAGTTCCTGAGCAGTCTGAATAAAATAAACAACCAAGAAATGAGACAAGTAATAAAAAATGCAAAAAAGCCAAAGTAAACACTGATTACTACATATACGAAAACACTACATATGAAAATATACACATATCAAGTACCTTGGAGCCAAACCGAGGGCCAAAAGAATTCAGAACAGTCACTGCAAACAAGGCATTGCGAGGAGGAAATTCAACATCCTTACTTGTTGTAGATTTATCAACACGCTCCTGCAAAAATAGAAACAAGTTTACACACACCAAAAGGAAATTAAAAACATAACCAAAAGCAATAAAGAAAATGAACAATACAAAAACAAATACCTGCAAATGAACTGTAGGACAAAAAGCCTTCAGTGGCCTCTTCCCATAAGAACGGCTATTGTTTCTATCAAGCTCTGCAAACTGCTTGACTTTGTTACCTCTCCATGCTACTAGACGAGACTTGACATCAGGGACAGAGTGGGGACCGAAATTGAGATGATCAAGGTAAGAAACCTATAACAACAAACACAAACGAGGTTAAAAAAAGAAAGAAAAAGGACACTACACAATCAGTGGAATGAGCTACATATGACAAAAACTTACAGCCATGGCGTAATGGCAGCCACTAAACGTCAAAGATCTCTTCGAAGCAACTTTAGTAGAATCCTTGAATTTCTTAATACTAGACAACAACCACTCATAAACAAATTGCGACAGATCGAGCTTGCAAACAGAGCGACAATCCTTGATATGAGATACTTTGGACTAGGACTGGGGCTAGAGTTTGGACATAGAAATGAGGAGAAAGCAACAATCATGAAGCATATGAAAATGTCGTCGTCAGGCAACTCAACTTCAGAAGATTTCAGCTTGTTGGCAAAGAAAGAAACTGGAGGAATACTTGACAGATTGAAATGAGAGAGGACAAAATCACGGCCTGACTCGGGATCACAAAGAAGTGGCTCACCATCTACTGGGAGGTCAAGGATATTGTGAATGTCATATTTGGTGATTGGGATGAACTTCTTTTTTAACTGGAACTCAGAAGCAGGTACGTCAAACCTACTAGCAAGCCACTCAACTAGCCTAAGAGCAACCTCGGTCCTAACAAAATTAAGAAGACGCCCCATGCCATAGGTCTGGATTACAGCCTTATGCCGATCACACATGCCATCAACTGCCCCAGAGAAAAACTTTCCAGAAATATCTGATGAAGGTCAGACAAGTCGGGAAATCAGTAGACCATTTCTGCCTCTACAACAAACAAAAAGGAAATAGATATCAAAGAAGTGCACTAAAAAGGTAAATAATAAGATGAACAAGCTAATATTGAACGAGAGCATCATGGCAAGAGGAAAAGGACTAACCACATTTCTTCTACCAGCAGATGACAACTTCCTCTTCAGTGATTTTACTTTCTGAAAAAACATAAAGCCAAAAGTCACCTCAACAAGAGAAAATAACCAACAACATAAAACAACTAGAACAAGAAAGAGAAAGCAGATAACCAACTTGATTAACATAGAACTTGAAAAGAGCTTTGTCAAAGGCTCCTTCATCACCAGAAAGTTCCTAAAAAAGGGAAAAGACAACAAAGCCAAAATAAATAAATTGATTACATAAACTCAAAAAGAAAATAACTAGAAAAAAATAACAGAAAAATAACTACCGTAGACATTAGATATGATCCATCTTTCGCAAAGTCATTAGGAACGAATGGTTCACGGATGGGATCTGCACTCTCAAAAGATGACACTAACGGAACATCCTGGTGGGAGACTTTCCGAAGCTTTCCCATAAATCTAAACCTGAAAATTACAGACCTAAAGCATGAACATTACACTAAAAAAATAGGTAAATCTGGACATAATTACACTATAAACCTGAGCATACTAGACAGTGATTCTAGTGCATAATACACTGTAAATCTGGGCATATACACTAGTTAGGCTAAATTACCGTGTAACTACTAGGATAAATTACACAGTGATTCCATGGCATAATACACTGAAAAAACTTGCATATCTCAGGACACTGTAATCAGGATTTACACTGGAATCAGAGGAAAAATTACAGAACACTGCTACGACAAATTACATTGTAATTGGATGATAAATTACACAGTAATTCTGGGAGGAAAGTTACATTGTAATTCTAGTAGTATTTGGAAGTACTACACTATAAAAAAATCTAGTAAATTACAAACATGGGCAGTATTTGTTCTAGCAGTATTTGGAAGTACTACTAGGACAAATTACACAACAATTACAAACATGGGAGAATTATGAGAATTACACTGTAATATGGAGTATAACACTGTAATTACACAGTCATACTACTAGAACATATTACACGGTAATTACAAAAAATATGGGAGAATTACATTGTAAAATGGGAGTATTACACTGTAAAAGCAGGGATAGGGAGGTTCTGCAAACATATTACAGTAGTTACACTGAAATGGGTAAGATCCACAGTAATTTTGAGCTACAATACACAGAGATCCACTTGCATGACTAACTAACCACATGCTGAAATCACTAGGATTGCAGAGTAAAATTAAACTGAAATTACACTATGATTTACCCTGTAAGTACACTGATACTACAGTGTAATTACATAGTTAGTACACTGATCTTATAGTGCAAGTAACAAAGTAAATACACTTATATTAGACCGTAAATACACTGATATTACATAATAATTACACAGTTAGTACACTCATATAACAGTGCAAGTTACAAGGTAAGTACACTAATAATAGACTACAAAATACAGAGAAAGGAAACTGAAGTTCAACTGGAAATTTCACTGGAAAACAAGCATCAAATTCAATGAGATTCTTGAAACACATTCAGACACAACTCAGTTACCAGAGGGAATTCATGACCAGCCACCTACAACTATCACCTAACAGCAAGGGGACAGACACCACTGCAACTAAAAGGCAAATGAACCGCTGCAACTACCAGTACGTGTTCCTCCACCATCTACCGCACAAAATAGACAAAACTAAAGCCTAGCACACGTCACGAGAGAAAAACAACCACAAAGCTCCTAGAACCCGCAACTACAAACTCCTACACAACTACATACCTAGAACCCGCAACTACAAGCTCCTACACAACTCAGGCAAGCAAAATGGAGGGGGGAAATTGGGCAGACTACGAAGGGTGGACTAGAACAACACGACAGCACCTACCACAGATCCACAAACAAGAGCAAACAGACGATCCACGACCACGAAACTCACATAGATCTGGAACTACAGGACCAAGGGGAACGCGAGAGACAAGGGGAACCAACCTCGGCAGCCGGGGAACGAAGAGAAAAGGGAGGAGAAATCAAAATCCAACGGTGGTATAGCTCGGAATCACCATGAATCGCCTCCTCTCCGCCGCCGCTCGAGCTCTCTCCCTCGGCCTTATCGAAACAGAATGACCAAACGAAAGGGTACGACACCCACTCCAAAATTCAAACAGGACAAAAAACAACAGGACGGGCGCGGTTACGGGTTTAGACAAAGAAAAACCGAACCCGGTAAAAGAAAACCAACCAAAGGAAACAGGGCGCCAGTACGAAGAAAAAAAGAAAATTAGCACGAATCTCCGCAGAAGAACGGACGGACACAAATTTGAATGTTGACGAATTGAAAAACACTTGACTGTTAAATAGCAAACCCGTATAAGAAAGTCAATTTAAAACCTTGAATTTGTAGAGGTCGGGCGAAATGAATTCCAAGTCAAAATCCTAGGCGATTGCATTATGAATTATACAATCCCTGTCTAAATCAAACCCAAAGCATGAAAATGATGACATGACAAATGTCAACCGGAATTCGTCTGCCAGATGGGCCGGCCCGCTTTATTTTTCTGTTCAAAAAAATTCCATCGTCCTTGCTCGCTGCTGAACCGGCTCGCAATATTTTTTTCGTTAAAAACAAAAAAAATAGTGCACGGGGTGGCTCGGACACAATATCTCTTGTTTTTTTAACACCAATACAGACACATGCGCTCATATACATGCACATATACTCACCCCTATGAACGCACACACGCACACCCTACCCCTATGAGCACCTTCGAAAGACTGAGTCGGTATATCATCTTGAGATTTACGAAGTCCGTAGGCGCCTCGTCGTCGACGGGAACGTCTCCTCCCACTGAATGAGCATCGCCGGAAATCCTGAAATAAATTTAGGAATAAATGCGAGCACCATGATTTAAACCTTGGTGGGCTGGGGATACCACAGTTCCTCTAACCATCTAACCATAGGTTGGTTCGCCACAATACCCCTTGTTATTGATCGATGTAACATACCACCAGGACACCACATGCGTTGTGTTCACTTGCTACCTTTTTCCTCCTTTTCTTCTTTCTTTTCTTTCCTTCTTCCTTTTTCATTTTTTCTTTTCTGTTTTTTTCTTAAATTCATGAAATCAATGAACTTTTTTTCTCAAATTTGCATATTGTTTTCAAATCCTGTAATTTTTTTAAAAAAATTGAATGCTCAAATTATTTTGAACTATACGAAAGCCGGTGCCCATCTTAGTAGGAAATAGCAAACGAAAAGAAAGAATTTCATGAACCAGATTTTCAAAAGAAAGAAAGAGTTCACCAATTTTGTAAAAAAAGGTTCACAGCTTTAGAAAAAGTTCTACGATTTTAAAAAGAAGTTCAAGGATTTTCAAAAGAAAAGTCCACGGATTTGGAAATAAGTTCACAGATTTTGAAAAAATAATTGTAAACTTGAAAAAGAGTTCGTGGATTTAAAAAAATTCATGGATTTGAAAAAGTTCACAAGTTTTGTAAATATATTCACGAATGTAAAAAACAAGTTGAATACTAAAATGGCCACTGGTTTGTGAGGGTTTTTTTGTTTGCTATTTCCTATTAAGATTTCCACGAGTTTTTATGTTGTTTAAAATAATTTGAGCATTCAAAAAAATGACAGGGTTTGAAAATAATATGCAAATTTTCAGAAAAAATCGACGATTTCAGAAAAAAATCACGAATTGAAGAAAAAAAGGGAAAATTAAAAATGAAAGATAAAAATAAAAGGAAAGAAAAGAAAGAAGAAAAGCAAGAAAAAGGGGGAAGTGAACACATCGCATGTGGTGCCTCCTGGTGGATAGTTGTATCGATCAGCAACAACGGGTCTTGTGTTGGACCCCCTCCCCCCAAACGAGAAAAAAACTAAAGCAGGCCGGCCCAGCGGGGAGCAGGGTGTGCGCCCTTTGAAATTATTGTTTTTGAAGGAAAAAAACCTAAAGCGGGCCAGCCCGGGAGCAAGGTGTGCGCCCTAAATACCACCAATCCCAGCCATCCTTTCGCACATGGACAATCGCCGTTTGGAAAATGATCCGAAGGTCGATTTAGTCCGGAATTGCATAGTTCAGGATGCAACTCACTGGGATTTCGGCTTGAGGGTTCATTTTGCTCAACCTCAATGAATTCAGGGTTTTAAATGGACTTTTTCCGCAGTAATATGCGTCGGTCAGCCGGTCGCATGCCGCACGTAGTATAGGTAGTACTTTCTAATAATCACGATACTCAACACTCCCCCGCAATCATAATGATAGCGACGCAGATGGTGAGACTGGAAAAGAATCCGAAGGTTGCAAGCCAACGGACATATCCCACGGTCGTAACGGTTAATGCATCGTGAAAGTTATGCCTGGAGTGGAAACCGACGAGATTGCTCAAGCATGGCGGTAGCCCTTTGTGTTGATGTCGATGTGGCCAAGAGCATAGGGTGGTGTAGCTATGGTCGAGGTAGACGTGCGAGGGGCGTGTGGTCGATGTCGAGTCAGGGTGGCCAGTGTCAAGGTAGTCACCCTGGAACGGGAAGAAGAGCGGTGGCGACAACCTGAGAAGAAGGCGGCGGCAAGATTAGGAGTGCAACAGTGGTGCTCGAAGTACGCGAGGAAGTACCTGACAGCGTGACGAAGACCAGCAAGGTGTTGGCGTTCCCGCGCCTAGGAAGGTGGTGCAAAGCATATCACACAAAAATTGACGTGCGTGGACAATGAAGTGGACCGTGTGCCGCACCGCTATGGCCCAAAAGGCGACGCAACAGTAATGGGCGAGTCGGAGCGATGGCGGGGAAGACCTCAGGACGGCGGCAGGAACCGCGTGCCACGCTCGCTACGGTCTGATGAGACGATGCAGGGACGGCCTAGAGCTCGCTCGTGGCCGAGCTCGAGTCGCCGACGACGTCCGTGGACTCGCTCCGGCGAGCCGCCATGGATCCCCGCCTGCTGGCCAAGCACAACCCGGACAAGCGGATTCGCATAGCGTCGTCCGGGGCACTGCGGCCGCTCATCGCGCTGCTCAGAAGCGCCACCCCGTCCCCGCCGGCCAAGCAGGAGCGGCAGCAGCAGTGCGGCGCCAACGCAGTTCTCGACATGCTTGCCGCAAAGAAGCTACTGCCGCCGAGGGGCATACTGCTACAGTCCGTGCACGCGCTCCCGCTGCCGGTGGTGCAGAACCTGCTCGCACTAGAGATGGCCTATGGTACACTGAAGAAAAGAAAAGAGGAGTGTTCTGCATTGGATCCATCCTCTGCTTTGCTCCTTGCAGCTGCTTATACGTATCATTTTGTTCTGCACTCATGTTGAGATAACATGGTAACAACACTAGTTTTGAAGAAATTGCAGTTTTGGCCTATGAAGAAACTGCACTTCGCAAGTTAGCAGCGGCAACAACTATTCGGTGCTCAATTAGAGTACCAATTCAGTGTGCATCGTTCCAATTAGAGTGCCAATTGAGCATCAGCAGCGGCAGCTAGAACATGCTCGAGTACAAATGCATCGTTTCAATTCAGAAAATTCGGTTTTTTAGTGTTCTTTTTTCTGAAGAAAGTGTACGAGGCCAAGGTCTACTATTATATGACTTGCATATAAATACCGAGGGGTAATTTTAACCGGGGAATAAGTTGTTGAAAAACACCCATGGTACTGTAAATAACATGATAATGTACGTTCCCAGACCTGATAACTTAGGTATAAATACCTCGATAACTTTCGACCCGTGAAAAAGAGTTGTTGAAAACATACTCAAGTAGGATTTATGTAAATAAATGATAATATACGCACACCAGAGCTGATACCTTATTTACCCCAGGCATGGTAACTTTGGCACACACAAAAAAAGTATTCGGAACATGCCAACAAGGTACCTAGTTTCAAAGGTCTCGCAGCGGTGTTTTTTTTTGTGAAAACAGATTTTGGATCAAACAGGTGGTTCGAGCGACAAAACATTTTAAAATTTCAAAACAAAAAGAATCCACGATGACATTAACTTTTCTGCACTTTTAGTGCATTTGCATGTGGGGACAAACTTGGAAGAAGTCATTTTCATGCCCGAATTTGCCTGTAAACATCATGGTAACTGATGTATCATATACGTGATAACTGGTATATCCTATGCGTGGTAGTAACTTTTACCCAAAAAAAGTCGTCGGAACATATCAACATGAGATTTAGTTTCGAAGTTCTCGCCGCGACGGTTCTTTTATGCGAAAGCAATTTTTCGATCGGAGTGATGGTTTGGCCTGCAAAACATTATGAATTTTTTGAATTATGGGGGAATCTATAGTGACTAGCAAAAGAGCCCGTGCATTACACCGGGAGAAAACATGGGATGAGAAACCGGTTGTGCATTGCAGCGAAAGAAAATGCGGGTTGGGGAACTGGCATGACCGTAGGTTCGAGAGCTTTCATGGAAGTCCGTCGCCAAAGGTGAGATGGAAAGAGAAAGGAAAAAAACACTCAACAACCTTTAAGTTGCTATATGCTGTAATAGAAAAAATATGTGTATGCATGACAATTAGTTATTGTCTCTGAAATTACACGTACAATACAGGCGATCTAGCTTACAAAAGTTAAACATCAACTGTGATATATTATTCAGTGACCAGTATTTACCGCCTCCCACATTGAAGTGACACAATCAAATCCAAATAAACTTCTTGGAAAACATTGTACAACATATGCTGTTTAGAGTTGTCATAGAGTTTAAAAAATAGTAAGTAAATTTGAATTAGCAAGATGCAAGCAATTCTACACTGTAATTTTAAGTCCAAATTATGTAGACAGCTCCATCAAATGTATAGCTCAGGACTGAGCTATTCTCCTGTTGAGACATCTCTGCACACACTCGCACACTGGCTTTGCTGGTAAAAGGAGTTCTTGCTAGCAATAAGTGATTTAGCACTTAGAAAAGATACCGCGGTAAGGGAACTTACCGAGTAGACATTGTAGTTCCACATAGCCCAATATCAATTGCCCAATAAACCGTAAGGAATGGGGTCAAGGAATCAATATTTTACCATAAAATCCAATACATGAAAAGGTTCATGGTCCTGTATGTAAACCTCACTACTTCTTCATAGCGCACTATAGCATCACATGAAGTCAGCCAGCAGCCAACAGACCAGCTTAATTTGACCTGTCAAATTTAGGTCACAGATAAATCGCCCGGTCGCTCCCCGTCGATCCCTGCTCGTCCTCCACATCAAATTAGCAGCAGCAATAACAACAACATCACTCAACAAACAACAGGGAAGCAGCAGTATGGTGCAGCAAACAGCAGCACATCCACAGCGCACATATAGAGCAGCCGTCCCTCTCTCCTGCCCTGCCGTCCCCACACCAGCCGGTCCTCGTCCGGTCATCCCCGTCCATCTCCTCTGGCGAGCCCACACCACGCCCTCCCGACCAGCGCCTCCGTTGATCTGCGCCAAAGGCCGCTCACTTCTGTGACCGTGTGCTGCCCACTTCCTGTACCAGGATGCTTTGTGGGGATGGGAGGCCGTGAGATTATGATGGCCGGTAGCAACAGTGAGGACGCGTGCAGGCGGGAGCGGGATCATCCAATGAAGATGGCGCTGAGCGGCGGAGAAGGTCGCCGGAGGAATCACACGGGTTGGTCTGGTCTAGATGAAGCTCGACCTAGAGCGAAGGCCGACGGCCGCGTGGTTCCGTTCCAACGGAAAGACAGCTTGGGAAGATAACTTGAGACATCGTTTGCAGTGAGAAAGACGACGTCAATGGCTAGACAGTTGTGGAAGTGTTGACTGGGGTTTGCTTCCCCGAAAACCC
>NC_057809.1:581122452-581125529 GCF_018294505.1 Triticum aestivum | reverse complement strand
TCTGTACCGCGTCGCGGACCAATACAAAGCCCGCATTGGATGGCTTCCATAGTTTGGACAGCGTGGTCCCTTGCATACTTTTTTCTTCAGACAGAAGCAGCTCATACTATATGTTGGTATCGCCTGTACAACTAATTTGAGCAATATTTCCCTCCACAAGCTATTCCTCTCTGACCATCCTTGGATTTTACTAATTTAGGCACTAGAAATTAAATTATTGAAAAATTCAACATTGTTCATTTTTCCCTATGTATCTTGGACATTATCCCCTACTCCCTTCAATCCATATTAATTGACACGCTGGTCTAGTACAAACAAAGCTGTACTAGACAAACCTAAATTAATATGGATCAGAGGGAGTCTAAACACACGTGGAACAAGAAATAAACGTTGTACAATCATAGCCATCAGAGCGTTAAGTCACACTCTCAATACAATCACTCAAAATGAAATTCACCCAAATCTTGAAGCTACTACAGATATTAACCATAAATGGTGCCCCTTATTCGCAAAACCCACTCGTTGGCCTATTTCTTAGATGCCAGTAGTTTGGTACTAAGATCACAATCATCGCTTCCTAGTGTACGCTTCTTGGCAAACTTGGCAAGCTGAAGATGCGCACAGAGTAACAACATCCAGAATAGCCACACGATAATAACAACCGGCCATGCATCCCACGGGTTGTTGGAAACCTTCATAGTCCATGCGATCAGGCCAGTGGTAAGCAGCAAATACATCATTATGATCAAATCCTACAAAGCATAGACAAGCAGCAGGCAGAATAATAAAAAGTTAGTTTCTAAGCACAAAATAAAAATTTACAAGATGAATTGTTGGAATTCAACGATGAACAGCACGACAAGCAGAAGCTACAGGTCACAACATATTCTTGATTAGAAATGAAAAGGTTAACATGTCACTAAAGCACCGAGCATTAGCAACTCAGAATGGCCAAAATCAGTAGACAGATACTTAAGGTGAATGTGTTGGGAAGCTCTTTTTATATAGGCTTTTGATACTAGCTGTGAGATTGTTGTCAAAAACAGTTGTATATATCAAGCACAAAGATAGGTTCTTCTCAATACTTTAGTACGGCACAAAGATTAGTCATGGCCAAACCATATGCTTCGTTTCTTTCCACTGGGGTGGCAATAAGTGGGCATTTTAACAATCCAATGTAACCATTATTAGTTCACTGTAAAGTTTGAGCTTACACCAATTAACTAGCATTAGAAATTACTACCTCTGTAAACAAATGCAACACGTTTACAGAGGAAATAGTAGAATGCATCAATACATAATTATACCCGACACGATGACCTGCCTACAACTAGCAACACATACCAATGACATGGTGCATAACCGTCAGAAAGAAGCTGAAACTGATGGGGAACCATGTTGGGTAGATCTAGAAACAAGCAAGAGAAGGTGGGGAGGAGCAAAAGACTCACCAGCGCGATGATATACTTGACCACGTGAGGGTTCAGCACGGGCAGCTCCTCGTCCTTTGTCGCCGCCGGCCGGCGGCGCCTTTCTCTAGATCTAAATCTAAGGGAAGATCGGAACTCGGCGACGACATGGACACGCTGACGGCGAATTGATTCGTTGTCACCGCTGGCCCGGCGGCGCCTTTCTCGAGATCTACAGGAGGACAGGAACTCGGCGACGACAGGAACTCGGAGAGGGGCTTCGCGGCGGCGGCACAAGCCTTTTAGGGTTCACGGGATAGCAGAACCGACGGGAGGCGCTATTGTTATAGGTTGAGAGCAATTGGAGTTTCTCTTTTATGAGGGAGAGCAATTGGACATGGATGCGGCGCCGAACCGCGTTGAGGTAGGACACCTTTTTTTGGGATAAACATCGGAATCCTATTTCGCGGGGTAGTAATATAAGAAGGGACTGTCTATTTGACATTCGACTGATTTTCAATTTGACAACATTCAAATTTCGTAGAAAATGAAAATGACACATGTATGTCCCAAAAAACCCTCCCACCAGCCACTTTATTTTCTGTATTTCAGCAAAAACGGGTCAGGCAAAACCCTGACCTGGTTTACACAAAGTACACTCTAAATACATATATAAACCATCGTGAAATCTAGGGAACTTACACTGGAATCATGGCTCATATAAAAAAGTCAGGGAATTACATAGCCGGAAAACTTTACAATTAGACAGTAACTTGCATAAACACACTAAAACTACAGGATGAATTACACAGTAGTTATATAGTGAATTATACTGAAGCTACGAGAAGAATTACACAGTAACTCTAGATATAATTACTGAAACTACAGGTTACACAGTAATTCTACAATGAGTTACATTGAAACTACAGGATGAATTTCATAGTAATTCTGTATTGAATCACACTGAAACAAGAAGAAGAATTACACAGTGATCCTATGTTAAATTACACTGAAAACTATGGGCAAATTACATAGTGAATACCTGATTCCAATATGCTAGAACCAACGGCAGGAATAGCACATCCAGTTGCTGAAGGAAAATAACCTACAAAAAGAAAAGAATAAACACAAGAAGATAAACAATCAATTCGAAAAGGAAAAGCAGAGGACAAAGGATAGACGCAAATAAATTAAAACCAAAAATACCATGAGATGAATCTGCTCTTGTTGAGAACATATCCTTTGAAGTACCAGCTTCAGCGTTAGCTTCACCGAAAATAGACAAGGAAGGGACTGGGTCTTGATTTGACACACTCTACCAAAACAAAGGGGACAAAACAATTAGTTGAAAACGATTAACACTGGAACTATCAAGAACCATAAAAAAATGACTAAAAGGGAAAAAGAACCTGATCCGCTTTATGAGCTGTAGAAGTACTAGAGATTAACACTGGATTGTGAATACCACCATCAGTAACATCACGAGCAGCATTAGGGGTAGCCTGGCCTATATTTGGAATCTCTACATGTACTTCACTGGATGGAATATCCTCAATGCTTGCACGTTTCTTATTAGGAATAACGGTCTTAATAGAAACAGACTTATTGCCTACACAATATCTCGAAACAAAGCAACAAAAATGAGATAAAGTAAACAAAGAGACAAAA
>NC_057809.1:581074815-581092705 GCF_018294505.1 Triticum aestivum | reverse complement strand
TAAATTCATGAAATCAATGAACTTTTTTTTCGAATTTGCATATTGTTTTCAAATCCTGTAATTTTTTTAAAAAAATTGAATGCTCAAATTATTTTGAACTATACAAAAGCCGGTGCCCATCTTAGTAGGAAATAGCAAACGAAAAGAAAGAATTTCATGAACCAGATTTTCAAAAGAAAGAAAGAGTTCACCAATTTTGTAAAAAAAGGTTCACAGCTTTAGAAAAAGTTCTACGATTTTAAAAAGAAGTTCAAGGATTTTCAAAAGAAAAGTCCACGGATTTGGAAATAAGTTCACAGATTTTGAAAAAATAATTGTAAACTTGAAAAAGAGTTCGTGGATTTAAAAAAAATTCACGGATTTGAAAAAGTTCACAAGTTTTGTAAATATATTCACGAATGTAAAAAAGAAGTTGAATACTAAAATGGCCACTGGTTTGTGAGGGTTTTTTTGTTTGCTATTTCCTATTAAGATTTCCACGAGTTTTTATGTTGTTTAAAATAATTTGAGCATTCAAAAAAATGACAGGGTTTGAAAATAATATGCAAATTTTCAGAAAAAATCGACGATTTCAGAAAAAAATCACGAATTGAAGAAAAAAAGGGAAAATTAAAAATGAAAGATAAAAATAAAAGGAAAGAAAAGAAAGAAGAAAAGCAAGAAAAAGGGGGAAGTGAACACATCGCATGTGGTGCCTCCTGGTGGATAGTTGTATCGATCAGCAACAACGGGTCTTGTGTTGGACCCCCTCCCCCCAAACGAGAAAAAAACTAAAGCAGGCCGGCCCAGCGGGGAGCAGGGTGTGCGCCCTTTGAAATTATTGTTTTTGAAGGAAAAAAACTAAAGCGGGCCAGCCCGGGAGCAAGGTGTGCGCCCTAAATACCACCAATCCCAGCCATCCTTTCACACATGGACAATCGCCGTTTGGAAAAAGATCCGAAGGTCGATTTAGTCCGGAATTGCATAGTTCAGGATGCAATTCACTGGGATTTCGGCTTGAGGGTTCATTTTGCTCAACCTCAATGAATTCAGGGTTTTAAATGGACTTTTTCCGCAGTAATATGCGTCGGTCAGCCGGTCGCATGCCGCACGTAGTATAGGTAGTACTTTCTAATAATCACGATACTCAACACTCCCCCGCAATCATAATGATAGCGACGCAGACGGTGAGACTGGAAAAGAATCCGAAGGTTGCAAGCCAACGGACATATCCCACGGTCGTAACGGTTAATGCATCGTGAAAGTTATGCCTGGAGTGGAAACCGACGAGATTGCTCAAGCATGGCGGTAGCCCTTTGTGTTGATGTCGATGTGGCCAAGAGCATAGGGTGGTGTAGCTATGGTCGAGGTAGACGTGCGAGGGGCGTGTGGTCGATGTCGAGTCAGGGTGGCCAGTGTCAAGGTAGTCACCCTGGAACGGGAAGAAGAGCGGTGGCGACAACCTGAGAAGAAGGCGGCGGCAAGGTTAGGAGTGCAACGGCGGTGCTCGAAGTACGCGAGGAAGTACCTGACAGCGTGACGAAGACCAGCAAGGTGTTGGCGTTCCCGCGCCTAGGAAGGTGGTGCAAAGCATATCACACAAAAATTGACGTGCGTGGACAATGAAGTGGACCGTGTGCCGCACCGCTATGGCCCAAAAGGCGACGCAACAGTAATGGGCGAGTCGGAGCGATGGCGGGGAAGACCTCAGGACGGCGGCAGGAACCGCGTGCCACGCTCGCTACGGTCTGATAAGACGATGCAGGGACGGCCTAGAGCTCGCTCGTGGCCGAGCTCGAGTCGCCGACGACGTCCGTGGACTCGCTCCGGCGAGCCGCCATGGATCCCCGCCTGCTGGCCAAGCACAACCCGGACAAGCGGATTCGCATAGCGTCGTCCGGGGCACTGCGGCCGCTCATCGCGCTGCTCAGAAGCGCCACCCCGTCCCCGCCGGCCAAGCAGGAGCGGCAGCAGTAGTGCGGCGCCAACGCAGTTCTCGACATGCTTGCCGCAAAGAAGCTACTGCCGCCGAGGGGCATACTGCTACAGTCCGTGCACGCGCTCCCGCTGCCGGTGGTGCAGAACCTGCTCGCACTAGAGATGGCCTATGGTACACTGAAGAAAAGAAAAGAGGAGTGTTCTGCATTGGATCCATCCTCTGCTTTGCTCCTTGCAGCTGCTTATACATATCATTTTGTTCTGCACTCATGTTGAGATAACATGGTAACAGCACTAGTTTTGAAGAAATTGCAGTTTTGGCCTATGAAGAAATTGCACTTCGCAAGTTAGCAACGGCAACAACTATTCGGTGCTCAATTAGAGTACCAATTCAGTGTGCATCGTTCCAATTAGAGTGCCAATTGAGCATCAGCAGCGGCAGCTAGAACATGCTCGAGTACAAATGCATCGTTTCAATTGAGAAAATTCGGTTTTTTAGTGTTCTTTTTTCTGAAGAAAGTGTACGAGGCCAAGGTCTACTATTATATAACTTGCATATAAATACCGAGGGGTAATTTTAACCGGGGAATAAGTTGTTGAAAAACACCCATGGTACTGTAAATAACATGATAATGTACGTTTTCAGACCTGATAACTTAGGTATAAATACCTCGATAACTTTCGACCCGTGAAAAAGAGTTGTTGAAAACATACTCAAGTAGGATTTATGTAAATAAATGGTAATATACGCACACCAGAGCTGATACCTTATTTACCCCAGGCATGGTAACTTTTGGCACACAAAAAAAAGTATTCGGAACATGCCAACAATGTACCTAGTTTCAAAGGTCTCGCAGCGGTGTTTTTTTTTGTGAAAACAGATTTTGGATCAAACAGGTGGTTCGAGCGACAAAACATTTTAAAATTTCAAAACAAAAAGAATCCACGATGACATTAACTTTTCTGCACTTTTAGTGCATTTGCATGTGGGGACAAACTTGGAAGAAGTCATTTTCATGCCCGAATTTGCCTGTAAACATCATGGTAACTGATGTATCATATACGTGATAACTGGTATATCCTATGCGTGGTAGTAACTTTTACCCGAAAAAAAGTCGTCGGAACATATCAACATGAGATCTAGTTTCGAAGTTCTCGCCGCGGCGGTTCTTTTATGCGAAAGCAATTTTTCGATCGGAGCGATGGTTTGGCCTGCAAAACATTATGAATTTTTTGAATTATGGGGGAATCTATAGTGACTAGCAAAAGAGCCCGTGCATTACACCGGGAGAAAACATGGGATGAGAAACCGGTTGTGCGTTGCAGCGAAAGAAAATGCGGGTTGGGGAACTGGCATGACCGTAGGTTCGAGAGCTTTCATGGAAGTCCGTCGCCAAAGGTGAGATGGAAAGAGAAAGGAAAAAAACACTCAACAACCTTTAAGTTGCTATATGCTGTAATAGAAAAAATATGTGTATGCATGACAATTAGTTATTGTCTCTGAAATTACACATACAATACAGGCGATCTAGCTTACAAAAGTTAAACATCAACTGTGATATATTATTTAGTGACCAGTATTTACCACCATCTCACATTGAAATGACACAATCAAATCCAAATAAACTTCTTGGAAAACATTGTACAACATATGCTGTTTAGAGTTGTCATAGAGTTTAAAAAATAGTAAGTAAATTTGAATTAGCAAGATGCAAGCAATTCTACACTGTAATTTTAAGTCCAAATTATGTAGACAGCTCCATCAAATGTATAGCTCAGGACTGAGCTATTCTCCTGTTGAGACATCTCTGCACACACTCGCACACTGGCTTTGCTGGTAAAAGGAGTTCTTGCTAGCAATAAGTGATTTAGCACTTAGAAAAGATACCGCGGTAGCGGAACTTACCGAGTAGACATTGTAGTTCCACATAGCCCAATATCAATTGCCCAATAAACCGTAAGGAATGGGGTCAAGGAATCAATATTTTACCATAAAATCCAATACATGAAAAGGTTCATGGTCCTGTATGTAAACCTCGCTACTTCTTCATAGCGCACTATAGCATCACATGAAGTCAGCCAGCAGCCAACAGACCAGCTTAATTTGACCTGTCAAATTTAGGTCACAGATAAATCGCCCGGTCGCTCCCCGTCGATCCCTGCTCGTCCTCCACATCAAATTAGCAGCAGCAATAACAACAACATCACTCAACAAACAACAGGGAAGCAGCAGTATGGTGCAGCTAACAGCAGCACATCAACAGCGCACATATAGAGCAGCCGTCCCTCTCTCCTGCCCTGCCGTCCCCACACCAGCCGGTCCTCGTCCGGTCATCCCCGTCCATCTCCTCTGGCGAGCCCACACCACGCCCTCCCGACCAGCGCCTCCGTTGATCTGCGCCAAAGGCCACTCACTTCTGTGACCGTGTGCTGCCCACTTCCTGTACCAGGATGCTTTGTGGGGATGGGAGGCCGTGAGATTATGATGGCCGGTAGCAACAGTGAGGACGCGTGCAGGCGGGAGCGGGATCATCCAATGAAGATGGCGCTGAGCGGCGGAGAAGGTCGCCGGAGGAATCACACGGGTTGGTCTGGTCTAGATGAAGCTCGACCTAGAGCGAAGGCCGACGGCCGCGTGGTTCCGTTCCAACGGAAAGACAGCTTGGGAAGATAACTTGAGACATCGTTTGCAGTGAGAAAGACGACGTCAATGGCTAGACAGTTGTGGAAGTGTTGACTGGGGTTTGCTTCCCCGAAAACCCCAGTCAATATTGGCCGCCACCTCGTCGACAAATGCCTTCAATGTGGAGCGGCACGCTCTACAGCAACATGACTGCGGGCAATTGGCGGCCGATGGGAAGCACGCGGGGATGGGGGAGAAACGGGCGTGACAGCGGTCCGGACTCCCGCAAACCTATCCCATGTCTGTCTCCAGTTTGTAGGAGAAAACACGTCTGTACCGCGTCGCGGACCAATACAAAGCCCGCATTGGATGGCTTCCATAGTTTGGACAGCGTGGTCCCTTGCATACTTTTTTCTTCAGACAGAAGCAGCTCATACTATATGTTGGTATCGCCTGTACAACTAATTTGAGCAATATTTCCCTCCACAAGCTATTCCTCTCTGACCATCCTTGGATTTTACTAATTTAGGCACTAGAAATTAAATTATTGAAAAATTCAACATTGTTCATTTTTCCCTATGTATCTTGGACATTATCCCCTACTCCCTTCAATCCATATTAATTGACACGCTGGTCTAGTACAAACAAAGCTGTACTAGACAAACCTAAATTAATATGGATCAGAGGGAGTCTAAACACACGTGGAACAAGAAATAAATGTTGTACAATCATAGCCATCAGAGCGTTAAGTCACACTCTCAATACAATCACTCAAAATGAAATTCACCCAAATCTTGAAGCTACTACAGATATTAACCATAAACGGTGCCCCTTATTCGCAAAACCCACTCGTTGGCCTATTTCTTAGATGCCAGTAGTTTGGTACTAAGATCACAATCATCGCTTCCTAGTGTACGCTTCTTGGCAAACTTGGCAAGCTGAAGATGCGCACAGAGTAACAACATCCAGAATAGCCACACGATAATAACAACCGGCCATGCATCCCACGGGTTGTTGGAAACCTTCATAGTCCATGCGATCAGGCCAGTGGTAAGCAGCAAATACATCATTATGATCAAATCCTACAAAGCATACACAAGCAGCAGGCAGAATAATAAAAAGTTAGTTTCTAAGCACAAAAGAAAAATTTACAAGATGAATTGTTGGAATTCAACGATGAACAGCACGACAAGCAGAAGCTACAGGTCACAACATATTCTTGATTAGAAATGAAAAGGTTAACATGTCACTAAAGCACCAAGCATTAGCAACTCAGAATGGCCAAAATCAGCAGACAGATACTTAAGGTGAATGTGTTGGGAAGCTCTTGTTATATAGGCTTTTGATACTAGCTGTGAGATTGTTGTCAAAAACAGTTGTATATATCAAGCACAAAGATAGGATTCTTCTCAATACTTTAGTACGGCACAAAGATTAGTCATGGCCAAACCATATGCTTCGTTTCTTTCCACTGGGGTGGCAATAAGTGGGCATTTTAACAATCCAATGTAACCATTATTAGTTCACTGTAAAGTTTGAGCTTACACCAATTAACTAGCATTAGAAATTACTACCTCTGTAAACAAATGTAACACGTTTACAGAGGAAATAGTAGAATGCATCAATACATAAGTATACCCGACACGATGACCTGCCTACAACTAGCAACACATACCAATGACATGGTGCATAACCGTCAGAAAGAAGCTGAAACTGATGGGGAACTATGCTGGGTAGATCTAGAAACAAGCAAGAGAAGGTGGGGAGGAGCAAAAGACTCACCAGCGCGATGATATACTTGACCACGTGAGGGTTCAGCACGGGCAGCTCCTCGTCCTTTGTCGCCGCCGGCCCGGCGGCGCCTTTCTCTAGATCTAAATCTAAGGGAAGATCGGAACTCGGCGACGACATGGACACGCTGACGGCGAATTGATTCGTTGTCACCGCTGGCCCGGCGGCGCCTTTCTCGAGATCTACAGGAGGACAGGAACTCGGCGATGACAGGAACTAGGAGAGGGGCTTCGCGGCGGCGGCACAAGCCTTTTAGGGTTCACGGGATAGCAGAACCGACGGGAGGCGCTATCGTTATAGGCTGAGAGCAATTGGAGTTTCTCTTTTATGAGGGAGAGCAATTGGACTTGGATGCGGCGCCGAACCGCGTTGAGGTAGGACACCTTTTTTTTGGGATAAACATCGGAATCCTATTTCGCGGGGTAGTAATATAAGAAGGGACTGTCTATTTGACATTCGACTGATTTTCAATTTGACAACATTCAAATTTCGTAGAAAATGAAAATGACACCTGTATGTCCCAAAAAACCCTCCCACCAGCCACTTTATTTTCTGTATTTCGGCAAAAACGGGTCAGGCAAAACCCTGACCTGGTTTACACAAAGTACACTCTAAATACATATATAAACCATCGTGAAATCTAGGGAACTTACACTGGAATCATGGCTCATATAAAAAAGTCACGGAATTACATAGCCGGAAAACTTTACAATTAGACAGTAACTTGCATAAATACACTAAAACTACAGGATGAATTACACAGTAATTATATAGTGAATTATACTGAAGCTACGAGAAGAATTACACAGTAACTCTAGATATAATTACTGAAACTACAGGTTACACAGTAATTCTACAATGAGTTACATTGAAACTACAGGATGAATTTCATAGTAATTCTGTATTGACTCACACTGAAACAAGAAGAAGAATTACACAGTGATCCTATGTTAAATTACACTGAAAACTATGGGCAAATTACATAGTGAATACCTGATTCCAATATGCTAGAACCAACGGCAGGAATAGCACATCCAGTTGCTGAAGGAAAATAACCTACAAAAAGAAAATAATAAACACAAGAAGATAAACAATCAATTCGAAAAGGAAAAGCAGAGGACAAAGGATAGAGGCAAATAAATTAAAACCAAAAATACCATGAGATGAATCTGCTCTTGTTGAGAACATATCCTTTGAAGTACCAGCTTCAGCGTTAGCTTCACCGAAAATAGACAAGGAAGGGACTGGGTCTTGATTTGACACACTCTACCAAAACAAAGGGGACAAAACAATTAGTTGAAAACGATTAACACTGGAACTATCAAGAACCATAAAAAATGACTAAAAGGGAAAAAGAACCTGATGCGCTTTATGAGCTGTAGAAGTACTAGAGATTAACACTGGATTGTGAATACCACCATCAGTAACATCACGAGCAGCATTAGGAGTAGCCTGGCCTATATTTGGAATCTCTACATGTACTTCACTGGATGGAATATCCTTAATGCTTGCACGTTTCTTATCAGGAATAACGGTCTTAATAGAAACAGACTTATTGCCTACACAATATCTCGAAACAAAGCAACAAAAATGAGATAAAGTAAACAAAGAGACAAAAACTAAACTAATGAAAGTCAAAATGAATACATAAAATGAGAAAGCAAAAATACAAGGGAAAAATGCAACTAACCAAAAGAGAATTTATTCTGTGAAATATCCTCGCTGACAGAAACTTTTGTTGCAGGAGCAGTGTTTGTGTGCAAAGGGCACCGGGACAAACATTCCAACACCTCAATAATAAGAGACTCTGGCCAATCAACAAATATCTTGGGTTTGTCTTTGTTCCTATTGAGGAGCAGTCTGAATAAAATAAACAACCAAGAAATGAGACAAGTAATAAAAAATGCAAAAAAGCCAAAGTAAACACTGATTACTACATATATGAAAACACTACATATGAAAATATACACATATCAAGTACCTTGGAGCCAAACCGAGGGCCAAAAGAATTCAGAACAGTCACTGCAAACAAGGCATTGCGAGGAGGAAATTCAACATCCTTACTTGTTGTAGATTTATCAACACGCTCCTACAAAAATAGAAACAAGTTTACACACACCAAAAGGAAATTAAAAACATAACCAAAAGCAATAAAGAAAATGAACAATACAAAAACAAATACCTGCAAATGAACTGTAGGACAAAAAGCCTTCAGTGGCCTCTTCCCATAAGAGCGGCTATTGTTTCTATCAAGCTCTGCAAACTGCTTGACTTTGTTACCTCTCCATGCTAGTAGACGAGACTTGACATCAGGGACAGAGTGGGGACCGAAATTGAGATGATCAAGGTAAGAAACCTATAACAACAAACACAAACGAGGTTAAAAAAAGAAAGAAAAAGGACACTACACAATCAGTGGAATGAGCTACATATGACAAAAACTTACAGTGAAGGCGTAATGGCAGCCACTAAATGTCAAAGATCTCTTCGAAGCAACTTTAGTAGAATCCTTGAATTTCTTAATACTAGACAACAACCACTCATAAACAAATTGCGACAGATCGAGCTTGCAAACAGAGCGACAATCCTTGATATGAGATACTTTGGACTAGGACTGAGGCTAGAGTTTGGACATAGAAATGAGGAGAAAGCAACAATCATGAAGCATATGAAAATGCCGTCGTCAGGCAACTCAACTTCAGAAGATTTCAGCTTGTTGGCAAAGAAAGAAACTGGAGGAATACTTGACAGATTGAAATGAGAGAGGACAAAATCACGGCCTGACTCGGGATCACAAAGAAGTGGCTCACCATCTACTGGGAGGTCAAGGATATTGTGAATGTCATATTTGGTGATTGGGATGAACTTCTTTTTTAACTGGAACTCAGAAGCAGGTACGTCAAACCTACTGGCAAGCCACTCAACTAGCCTAAGAGCAACCTCGGTCCTAACAAAATTAAGAAGACGCCCCATGCCATAGGTCTGGATTACAGCCTTATGCCGATCACACATGCCATCAACTGCCCCAGAGAAAAACTTTCCAGAAATATCTGATGAAGGTCAGACAAGTCGAGAAATCAGTAGACCATTTCTGCCTCTACAACAAACAAAAAGGAAATAGATATCAAAGAAGTGCACTAAAAAGGTAAATAATAAGATGAACAAGCTAATATTGAACGAGAGCATCATAGCAAGAGGAAAAGGACTAACCACATTTCTTCTACCAGCAGATGACAACTTCCTCTTCAGTGATTTTACTTTCTGAAAAAATATAAAGCCAAAAGTCACCTCAACAAGAGAAAATAACCAACAACATAGAACAACTAGAACAAGAAAGAGAAAGCAGATAACCAACTTGATTAACATAGAACTTGAAAAGAGCTTTGTCAAAGGCTCCTTCATCACCAGAAAGTTTCTAAAAAAGGGAAAAGACAACAAAGCCAAAATAAATAAATTGATTACATAAACTCAAAAAGAAAATAACTAGAAAAAAATAACAGAAAAATAACTACCGTAGACATTAGATATGATCCATCTTTCGCAAAGTCATTAGGAACGAATGGTTCACGGATGGGATCCGCACTCTCAAAAGATGACACTAACGGAACATCCTGGTGGGAGACTTTCCGAAGCTTTCCCATAAATCTAAACCTGAAAATTACAGAGCTAAAGCATGAACATTACACTAAAAAAATAGGTAAATCTGGACATAATTACACTGTAAACCTGAGCATACTAGACAGTGATTCTAGTGCATAATACACTGTAAATCTGGGCATATACACTAGTTAGGCTAAATTACTGTGTAACTACTAGGACAAATTACACAGTGATTCCATGGCATAATACACTGAAAAAACTTGCATATCTCAGGACACTGTAATCAGGATTTACACTGGAATCAGAGGAAAAATTACAGAACATTGCTACGACAAATTACATTGTAATTGGATGATAAATTACACAGTAATTCTGGGAGGAAAGTTACATTGTAATTCTAGTAGTATTTGGAAGTACTACACTGTAAAAAAATTCTAGTAAATTACAAACATGGGCAATATTTGTTCTAGCAGTATTTGGAAGTACTACTAGGACAAATTACACAACAATTACAAACATGGGAGAATTATGAGAATTACACTGTAATATGGAGTATAACACTGTAATTACACAGTCATACTACTAGAACATATTACACGGTAATTACAAAAAATATGGGAGAATTACATTGTAAAATGGGAGTATTACACTGTAAAAGCAGGGACTGGGAGGTTCTGCAAACATATTACAGTAGTTACACTGAAATGGGTAAGATCCACAGTAATTTTGAGCTACAATACACAGAGATCCACTTGCATGACTAACTAACCACATGCTGAAATCACTAGGATTGCAGAGTAAAATTAAACTGAAATTACACTATGATTTACCGTGTAAGTACACTGATACTACAGTGCACTGATCTTATAGTGCAAGTAACAAAGTAAATACACTTATATTAGACCGTAAATACACTGATATTACATAATAATTACACAGTTAGTACACTCATATAACAGTGCAAGTTACAAGGTAAGTACACTAATAATAGACTACAAAATACAGAGAAAGGAAACTGAAGTTCAACTGGAAATTTCACTGGAAAACAAGCATTAAATTCAGTGAGATTCTTGAAACACATTCAGACACAACTCAGTTACCAGAGGGAATTCATGACCAGCCACCTACAACTATCATCTAACAGCAAGGGGACATACAACACTGCAACTAAAAGGCAAATCAACCGCTGCAACTACCAGTACGTGTTCCTCCACCATCTACCGCACAAAATAGACAAAACTAAAGCCTAGCACACGTCAGGAGAGAAAAACAACCACAAAGCTCCTAGAACCCGCAACTACAAGCTCCTACACAACTACATACCTAGGACCCGCAACTACAAGCTCCTACACAACTCAGGCAAGCAAAATGGAGGGGGGAAATTGGGCAGACTACGAAGGGTGGACTAGAACAACACGACAGCACCTACCACAGATCCACAAACAAGAGCAAACAGACGATCCACGACCACGAAACTCACATAGATCTGGAACTACAGGACCAAGGGGAACGCGAGAGACAAGGGGAACCAACCTCGGCAGCCGGGGAACGAAGAGAAAAGGGAGGAGAAATCAAAATCCAACGGTGGTATAGCTCGGAATCACCATGAATCGCCTCCTCTCCGCCGCCGCTCGAGCTCTCTCCCTCGGCCTTATCGAAACAGAATGACCAAACGAAAGGGTACGACACCCACTCCAAAATTCAAACAGGACAAAAAAACAACAGGACGGGCGCGGTTACGGGTTTAGACAAAAAAAAACCGAACCCGGTAAAAGAAAACCAACCGAAGGAAACAGGGCGCCAGTACGAAGAAAAAAAGAAAATTAGCACGAATCTCCGCAGAAGAACGGACGGACACAAATTTGAATGTTGACGAATTGAAAAACACTTGACTGTTAAATAGCAAACCCGTATAAGAAAGTCAATTTAAAACCTTGAATTTGTAGAGGTCGGGCGAAATGAATTCCAAGTCAAAATCCTAGGCGATTGCATTATGAATTATACAATCCCTGTCTAAATCAAACCCAAAGCATGAAAATGATGACATGACAAATGTCAACCGGAATTCGTCTGCCAGATGGGCCGGCCCGCTTTATTTTTCTGTTCAAAAAAATTCCATCGCCCTTGCTCGCTGCTGGACCGGCTCGCAATATTTTTTTCGTTAAAAACAAAAAAAATAGTGCACGGGGTGGCTCGAACACAATATCTCTTGTTTTTTTAACACCAATACAGACACATGCGCTCATATACATGCACATATACTCACCCCTATGAACGCACACACGCACACCCTACCCCTATGAGCACCTTCTAAAGACTGAGTCGGTATATCATCTTGAGATTTACGAAGTCCGTAGGCGCCTCGTCGTCGACGGGAACGTCTCCTCCCACTGAATGAGCATCGCCGGAAATCCTGAAATAAATTTAGGAATAAATGCGAGCACCATGATTTAAACCTTGGTGGGCTGGGGATACCACAGTTCCTCTAACCATCTAACCACAGGTTGGTTCGCCACAATACCCCTTGTTATTGATCGATGCAACATACCACCAGGACACCACATGCGTTGTGTTCACTTGCTACCTTTTTCCTCCTTTTCTTCTTTCTTTTCTTTCCTTCTTCCTTTTTCATTTTTTCTTTTCTGTTTTTTTCTTAAATTCATGAAATCAATGAACTTTTTTTTCAAATTTGCATATTGTTTTCAAATCCTGTAATTTTTTTAAAAAAATTGAATGCTCAAATTATTTTGAACTATACAAAAGCCGGTGCCCATCTTAGTAGGAAATAGCAAACGAAAAGAAAGAATTTCATGAACCAGATTTTCAAAAGAAAGAAAGAGTTCACCAATTTTGTAAAAAAAGGTTCACAGCTTTAGAAAAAGTTCTACGATTTTAAAAAGAAGTTCAAGGATTTTCAAAAGAAAAGTCCACGGATTTGGAAATAAGTTCACAGATTTTGAAAAAATAATTGTAAACTTGAAAAAGAGTTCGTGGATTTAAAAAAAATTCACGGATTTGAAAAATTTCACAAGTTTTGTAAATATATTCACGAATGTAAAAAAAGAAGTTGAATACTAAAATGGCCACTGGTTTGTGAGGGTTTTTTTGTTTGCTATTTCCTATTAAGATTTCCACGAGTTTTTATGTTGTTTAAAATAATTTGAGCATTCAAAAAAATGACAGGGTTTGAAAATAATATGCAAATTTTCAGAAAAAATCGACGATTTCAGAAAAAAATCACGAATTGAAGAAAAAAAGGGAAAATTAAAAATGAAAGATAAAAATAAAAGGAAAGAAAAGAAAGAAGAAAAGCAAGAAAAAGGGGGAAGTGAACACATCGCATGTGGTGCCTCCTGGTGGATAGTTGTATCGATCAGCAACAACGGGTCTTGTGTTGGACCCCCTCCCCCCAAACGAGAAAAAAACTAAAGCAGGCCGGCCCAGCGGGGAGCAGGGTGTGCGCCCTTTGAAATTATTGTTTTTGAAGGAAAAAAACTAAAGCGGGCCAGCCCGGGAGCAAGGTGTGCGCCCTAAATACCACCAATCCCAGCCATCCTTTCGCACATGGACAATCGCCGTTTGGAAAATGATCCGAAGGTCGATTTAGTCCGGAATTGCATAGTTCAGGATGCAATTCACTGGGATTTCGGCTTGAGGGTTCATTTTGCTCAACCTCAATGAATTCAGGGTTTTAAATGGACTTTTTCCGCAGTAATATGCGCCGGTCAGCCGGTCGCATGCCGCACGTAGTGTAGGTAGTTCTTTCTAATAATCACGATACTCAACACTCCCCCGCAATCATAATGATTGCGACGCAGACGGTGAGACTGGAAAAGAATCCGAAGGTTGCAAGCCAACGGACATATCCCACGGTCGTAACGGTTAATGCATCGTGAAAGTTATGCCTGGAGTGGAAACCGACGAGATTGCTCAAGCATGGAGGTAGCCCTTTGTGTTGATGTCGATGTGGCCAAGAGCATAGGGTGGTGTAGCTGTGGTCGAGGTAGACGTGCGAGGGGCGTGTGGTCGATGTCGATTCAGGGTGGCCAGTGTCAAGGTAGTCACCCTGGAACGGGAAGAAGAGCGGTGGCGACAACCTGAGAAGAAGGCGGCGGCAAGGTTAGGAGTGCAACGGCGGTGCTCGAAGTACGCGAGGAAGTACCTCACAGCGTGACGAAGACCAGCAAGGTGTTGGCGTTCCCGCGCCTAGGAAGGTGGTGCAAAGCATATCACACAAAAATTGACGTGCGTGGACAATGAAGTGGACCGTGTGCCGCACCGCTATGGCCCAAAAGGTGACGCAACAGTAATGGGCGAGTCGGAGCGATGGCGGGGAAGACCTCAGGACGGCGGCAGGAACCGCGTCACTACTAGGAAAAGGGCTATAGATGGGATTGACACTAATGGCGCACCAGAAAGATGGTGCGCCATTAGTATATACTAATGGCGCACCACAATCTGATGCGCCATTAGAGTTTAAACTACTAATGGCGCACCATGCTACGGGTGCGCCATTAGTATCAAAAAAAAAATTTAACTAGTGCGCCTGTCCAAACATACTAATGGCGCATCCGGGCAAAGTGCGCCATTAGTAGTTGTAACTACTAATGGCGCACCAGGCAGCAGGTGCGCCATTAGTATAGAAATGTTTTTTTTTGAACTAGTGCGCCTATCCAAACATACTAATAGCGCATCCTGCCCAAGTGCGCCATTAGTAGTTGTAACTACTAATGGCGCACCAGGCAGTGGGTGCGCCATTAGTATAGAATTTTTTTTTGAACTAGTGCGCCTATCCAAACATACTAATGGCGCATCCTGCTTAAGTGCGCCATTAGTAGTTGTAACTACTAATGGCGCATCATGCAAGAGGTGCGCCATTAGTAAGTGGGCAGCAACAAGATATTTGGGACAGCCTCTCCTACCCACACACTCACTTTCTCCCCACTTCATTCTCTCCACCTCCTCCTTGTCTCGGGTGCCTCCTCTTTTTCACCTCATTTCCACCATAGATTCATTCAAATTAAGTGGTTAAATTACCTTGTTTTAATAGGTAAGTAAGGGGGGAAGCTATATTTAGGTTGTTCTCCTTACAACAATGTGCACATGCACTTTTTACGGCCTAGCTAGATCTATGTATGTTCGTGGTGTTGCATATGTTTGTGGTGTTGCATATGTGTTTGTGTTTGGAGGTGTACCGGTATTTGATATGCGATAGTTGCCAATATTTTGCCGGAATGTTGATTCATTTCCGTTTCGGCGAGAATTTTGGCATTAAGCATTCTTTTTGGTCCTATTTTTAGGGAAAGTCATGCGAAATTTTTGTTTGGTTCTAAAATATCGTTTTGCTCTACCCCGCAGGCGACCATGGTCCGCACGATGACCGAAGGCATCGTGAATAGGTTTTTGAGGTCCGCGAAGGCCGAGATGCTTCAAAAGAACGAGACGGAGATAAGATGTCCGTGTCGAAGATGCAAGCTGAAGAGCCTTATTGCGGACCCGGATTCCGGGCAGGTGCGGGACCACCTGCTGTTGCGTGGTTTCATGGATGGCTATCGGTGGCAAGGTGATGAAGATGACTACGAAGTCGTCCATGCGGGCCGGGCAAGAAATGAGGAAGGGCAGCAAGACAACCACCGCGGCTCGGGCGAGCGAGAAGACGAAGAATCCCCAGGAGATGATCACGACTGTGATGCTGTACACAGTCATCATGTAGAAGATGCAGGACATGATGATGAGGAAGATGCCGGAGCAGGCGACGGGCATGATCATGAAGATGATGATGCCGGCGGAGCAGACGACGCTGGACCATCGATGGGCTGGGTGCAGGACCCTCATATTCAAGAGCTGCTTCTCAAGCAGACGGATAACGCAAGAGCTGCCACCCGAGAGAAAGCCAAGATGGATCAACTTGAGTTAGACGCGGTTACTCCATTGTATGAAGGATGCAGGCCCGAGGATACCCGCCTGAAAGTAACGCTCATGGCCCTGGAGATGAAGGTAAAACACAAAATGACCGACGCATGCTTCGACGAGAACATGTCATTCTGGCACGAACGTCTTCCCAAGGGGAACAAGTGCCCGACCAGTTTGGAGGAGGCGAAGAAAATCGTGTGTCCTCTGGATTTACCGCACGTGAAATACCATGTGTGCATGAACAATTGCATCATTTATTGGGACGAGCACGCGGAGTCTACCATATGTCCGGTGTGCGGCGTCACTCGATACAAGAAGAGGAAGAAAGCTCCTCGAAAAGTGGTGTGGTACTTTCCGATCACTCCTCGTCTGCAGCGCTATTTCACGGACCCTAAGGTAGCAAAGCTCCTGCGTTGGCACGCGGATAGGGAGGAGAAGAAGCGGGAAGATGACGCAAATGATCCGGAGATAGATAAAAAAGACAAGATGCTGAGTCACCCTAAGGATGCGAGCCAGTGGCAAGCGTTGAACTTCGAAGACTCGGAATTTGGGAACGATCCAAGGAACATCGTGCTGGGCGCGAGCACCGATGGAGTCAATCCGTTTGGCAGCCAGAGAAGCACACATAGCACCTGGCCTGTGTTTGTGTGGATGTACAACCTTCCCCCCTGGTTGTGCATGAAGAGGAAGTACATTCACATGAGTATGCTAATTGAAGGGCCGAAACAACCAGGGAACGACATCAATCTGTATCTGGGGCTGCTGAAAGAGGAGCTTGACACGCTGTGGAAAACGCCAGCCAATACGTGGGACGCCGCAGAGAAAGAATATTTCCCTATGAGAGCCGCACTGCTCACGACGGTGCACGACTATCTCGGTTACGAATATCTTGCGGGGCAGGTAGTCCACGGATTTTCTGGATGCGTAAGGTGCATGGATGACACAACGTATCGCCAGCTAGATAGAGATCCCGGGTCTTCGAAAACCGTGTTCATGGGACATCGAAGGTGGCTTTGCTACGATGACCCGTGGAGGAAACGCAAGGATCTGTTCGATGGTGAAACCGAACCCCGATATCAACGGCTACACATTCTACACCGAGGCCAAGGACATGAAGAGCGATGGTTATCAGAACTCCAGGGTAACGATGGAATCCTACACCGGTAACGACAAGGACAGATACTACGGAAGGATCGAGGAGATCTGGGAGCTGAGCTATGCTGGAGAGAAGGTCCCGATGTTCCGTGTCAGATGGGCCAAGAACGTCATAAAAGAAGACCGGTATTTCACCACCATGGTTATACCCGAAGCCAAATCCAAGACCGCGGGCGCAAACGTCACCGCGAAGAATGAGCCATGGGTACTGGCTTCCCAAGTGGACCAATGCTTCTTCATTACCGACCCGCCAAAGCCCAGTCGTGTTGTCGTGAGGAGAGGCAAAAGGAAGATCATCGGAATGGATGGAGTAGCCAATGAGCAAGACTTCGACAAGTACGGCGACCCGAGGATCGAACATGACGACGATGATGAAGTAGCAGCATACACCACAAGAAGAAGCAGGACCACCCTACCTAAAGGACGTCCGTTCCACAGAAGAACTCCATTTGCGAAAAAGAAGGGCAAGAAGATTGTGAACAGATAGCTAGCTAAGATCGATTGTATTTAAATCGTAGCCTTCATTTCTCGATTGTATTTCATGGGTACTTTTTGAACTATCATGAATATTTTTAAATTTCATGGACACTCGATCTCGATCCCCCTCCATCTCGATCGCTATCCCACCTCGCCAGATCCGGCCCCCTCGCCGCCGAGCACCCCCCCAGTCCACCGGCCGCCGCCGCCGACCCCCCGCACCCTCGATTCCCCTACTCAACCGCCGCCGCCGACCCCCCGCACCCCGCGCACCGTCTTATAAAAAAAATTAGTATCAAACAGCTTTTTAAATGCTACTGTCTTATAAAAAAAATATTACTGTTATTATTTAAACAAGTTTGAACATATTTAAACATAAATAAGTATCAAACAGCTTTTTAAATGCTAAAAAAA
>NC_057809.1:581054696-581074008 GCF_018294505.1 Triticum aestivum | reverse complement strand
TATCTCATTTCCTCTTCTCCAACGGATTCGATCATCTCCTCACTGCAATTCACACGCGGATTCCTTCGAGAATGTAGATAACATGCATACACCCGAGAGAGGATTCGCCATGCATATGTTAGTATCGTTTCTTTTTTGCTTCCACCTTGTTTTTTATTTAGATAACATGCATACACCCGAGAGAGGATTTTTGCCTCCTGGGACGCCAAAATTATTTTTTTAGAATCGAAAAAAATTAGTGAAACAAATCAGGCATGTAGATCGTCAAGTGCTTTACCATTACAAAATGTTTCAGAAAATAACATCTTGGTTTGAACTCCGTACACAAAAAGCAACACGACACATATCCATTTTGTAGTGATTACCACCCGTCAGTCAATACTCGATATCTAGATACTGGATATCTAGACTTATTTTTAGTTCTAGATACGTTAATTTGTATCCATTTCTACGATAAGTAATTTGGGACGGAGGGAGTAGACAACATAAAATGATTGGAGGTCCTTGGATTGGAATGATCATTGGAAGAATTTTGTAATAAAGAACTGAAAGGGAGTCAGTTAGTATGGCCACCTAAAGTTCGGTCCAGGATGGACGAAGCTCCAAAAGTTTGAATTTGAGATCGAGGCAGAACTTCTGGGGTTCTGTTGTGGGTTATGATTCCTCGTACAACGCTCACAACCTGAATAGATATGATTTTCTGTTGTGAGAAGTTGAAGGATTTGAGGTTGGCTCCTGTTGAAACTTGGCTAGAGATACAACTTTGTTTTGTCATTGGGAAGTGTAAAGCATTGGAGAAGATTTATTGTTGATGCTCACACCTCCAGAATATTTAGTTAAAACCTTCTGCTGAACTCATTAAGTTGTTGACTGCGCATTATGGAGAAAATTGTATTTCTGCAACCAGATTCAGCTACTGTCGTTACAACACTGTCTTTTGAGTAAATTGAGACTCCACATCATCACTGACATCGCAGGGCCATTTCTGTCAGATCCGTTGTCGAACTCCTCTAACTTGGAAACTTGGGTTATGTGTTACTCTTTCTTCTGAAGTTGTGCTTCTGTGTTATAAATCTCTGAAGTTGTGGTTCTGCAAAAATCGTGCCGCTGAAGTTGTTTGTTAGTGCTTCAAGTTATTTATCTTCTTTTAGGTTATTTATCACTTGTGTTATTATTATACATCTTGTGCTCATCTTTTTTAGCTTAGGTTGTTGGTACACTTAGTTTTTGGGCCTCAACATATTTACCATTTGTGTTTGAAAACTAAACGAGTAGTTTGTTTATACATTTCTTCAAACCAAACCCTTAATTGTTTTATAACACCTATGTTCCTTCTCTATGAGACATCTGGGTCATTTCACCAAAGCACTCTTCAGCATGGGCCGTGCCGCAGTCTACATATGTATAATAATAACACAAGTGAACATATGCATGAACAGGATATATATCTTTAACAGGATATATATCTTTACCAGTTAAAATTTTGATCAAGTAAACTCAATATTTCTGGGACAGTTAGAGTATCCATCGATCATATTTGAACCTAATACCAATTCATTCATCTCCATACCACTGCAGACACAACAGAACAGAGGCACTTCATCACCCACGGCTGAGAAAGCAAGGTAGAATCACCACTGCATACATACTATTTCTCTTTTTTTTTCTGTTCTTTTCAGATCAATATTGTTGTGATCTTTCATGTCTTTTATAACAGGGAAAATGGTTGTATATGATAGACATCGAACCGTTTCTGTAAACTGAGTACTAACTGAGTTCCCTAAAAAAAGAACCTTAGTACTAACTGAAATATGATGGAACAGAAAATACAATGAAATCAATACGGAACATGCTAGATAAATATTGCCATGAAACCAGATGACACTGATAATTTTAGTGGAAAACAAAGGACTCTTCTGTTATTTTTAGTGAAAAGTTGGTCCACCGACCACTCACATATCCAATTTCCATGATCCTCAACGGAAGTCAGAAACACAACATATCCATGGACTTCTCATTGTTCAAAATCTTCTCTTAGGATTAACCACAACAGCATATCGGGGGTTCAGGAATCAAAATATCAGTTACATCAAGAGTTAGCAATGACCAAACTGGCATTAGTACTTGGTGTTTGTAGAAAACCAGGAGTGTCAATGGGACTAGAATTCACTTGTTCTTATATGGGTTTGTAAAACTTGTTCATGTACTGAACTACTAATGCCTTGTGATGCTCTGAATTACTTGTGATGCCTCTGAATTACTTGTGATCACATTGATACGCCACTAGGGCCGAGGCCGGATCTAGATACGCCCGCTATCTAGCGGGAGAGGGGAGGGAGCGTTGGAGGAACCGGATGAAGACGAGTTTCATCGTGATGATGCTCATCGTGATGACCGCAGCTCTCTTCTATGTGATGGTAGTTTAGATGATCGATATCGACTTGTAATGCGAAGACAAACTCGCTACTCGCGGTCTCGAGACTTGTAATATAATGTTCTATCTTTGTTCGGTCTTTTTAATTCGGAGACTAATATGATGAATTGTATTCGGAGACTAATATGATGAATTGTATTCAAAGACTAATCTTCTATTGTATTTGATGAATCTATTGTTGATGTGTGCTGTCTATATTTTGTCAAATTATACATTTTGTGACCTGTGCAAAAAACAGAAAATAAAAAAATAAAAAAAAAACCTAATATTCATACTAATGGCGCATCACACGACAGTGCGCCATTAGTATGACAGTGCATACTAATGGCGCATCACCGGGTAGTGCGCCATTAGTATGCTGCGGTTACTAATGGCGCATCCAGAGGTGGTGCGCCATTAGTATGCCAAAGCACCTGGGTATACATGCCCCCTGGGAGGCATACTAATGGCGCACCCTCGCATATACTAATGGCGCACCAGGTGGTGCGCCATTAGTATACCAGATACTAATGGCGCACCAGGTGGTGCGCCATTAGTAAAAATTACTAATGGCGTGCTATCAATGGCGCACCAGTGATGCGCCATTAATGGCCATATTAGGTGCGCCATTAGTAGTGGTATTTCTAGTAGTGCGTGCCACGCTCGCTACGGTCTGATGAGACGATGCAGGGACGGCCTAGAGCTCGCTCGTGGCCGAGCTCGAGTCGCCGACGACGTCCGTGGACTCGCTCCGGCGAGCCGCCATGGATCCCCGCCTGCTGGCCAAGCACAACCCGGACAAGCGGATTCGCATAGCGTCGTCCGGGGCACTGCGGCCGCTCATCGCGCTGCTCAGAAGCGCCACCCCGTCCCCGCCGGCCAAGCAGGAGCGGCAGCAGCAGTGCGGCGCCAACGCAGTTCTCGACATGCTTGCCGCAAAGAAGCTACTGCCGCCGAGGGGCATACTGCTACAGTCCGTGCACGCGCTCCCGCTGCCGGTGGTGCAGAACCTGCTCGCACTAGAGATGGCCTATGGTACACTGAAGAAAAGAAAAGAGGAGTGTTCTGCATTGGATCCATCCTCTGCTTTGCTCCTTGCAGCTGCTTATACATATCATTTTGTTCTGCACTCATGTTGAGATAACATGGTAACAGCACTAGTTTTGAAGAAATTGCAGTTTTGGCCTATGAAGAAATTGCACTTCGCAAGTTAGCAGCGGCAACAACTATTCGGTGCTCAATTAGAGTACCAATTCAGTGTGCATCGTTCCAATTAGAGTGCCAATTGAGCATCAGCAGCGGCAGCTAGAACATGCTCGAGTACAAATGCATCGTTTCAATTCAGAAAATTCGGTTTTTTAGTGTTCTTTTTTCTTAAGAAAGTGTACGAGGCCAAGGTCTACTATTATATAACTTGCATATAAATACCGAGGGGTAATTTTAACCGGGGAATAAGTTGTTGAAAAACACCCATGGTACTGTAAATAACATGATAATGTACGTTTCCAGACCTGATAACTTAGGTATAAATACCTCGATAACTTTCGACCCGTGAAAAAGAGTTGTTGAAAACATACTCAAGTAGGATTTATGTAAATAAATGGTAATATACGCACACCAGAGCTGATACCTTATTTACCCCAGGCATGGTAACTTTTGGCACACAAAAAAAAGTATTCGGAACATGCCAACAAGGTACCTAGTTTCAAAGGTCTCGCAGCGGTGTTTTTTTTTGTGAAAACAGATTTTGGATCAAACAGGTGGTTCGAGCGACAAAATATTTTAAAATTTCAAAATAAAAAGAATCCACGATGACATTAACTTTTCTGCACTTTTAGTGCATTTGCATGTGGGGACAAACTTGGAAGAAGTCATTTTCATGCCCGAATTTGCCTGTAAACATCATGGTAACTGATGTATCATATACGTGATAACTGGTATATCCTATGCGTGGTAGTAACTTTTACCCGAAAAAAAGTCATCGGAACATATCAACATGAGATCTAGTTTCGAAGTTCTCGCCGCGACGGTTCTTTTATGCGAAAGCAATTTTTCGATCGGAGCGATGGTTTGGCCTGCAAAACATTATGAATTTTTTGAATTATGGGGGAGTCTATAGTGACTAGCAAAAGAGCCCGTGCATTACACCGGGAGAAAACATGGGATGAGAAACCGGTTGTGCGTTGCAGCGAAAGAAAATGCGGGTTGGGGAACTGGCATGACCGTAGGTTCGAGAGCTTTCATGTAAGTCCGTCGCCAAAGGTGAGATGGAAAGAGAAAGGAAAAAAACACTCAACAACCTTTAAGTTGCTATATGCTGTAATAGAAAAAATATGTGTATGCATGAAAATTAGTTATTGTCTCTGAAATTACACGTACAATACAGGCGATCTAGCTTACAAAAGTTAAACATCAACTGTGATATATTATTTAGTGACCAGTATTTACCACCATCTCACATTGAAGTGACACAATCAAATCCAAATAAACTTCTTGGAAAACATTGTACAACATATGCTGTTTAGAGTTGTCATAGAGTTTAAAAAATAGTAAGTAAATTTGAATTAGCAAGATGCAAGCAATTCTACACTGTAATTTTAAGTCCAAATTATGTAGACAGCTCCATCAAATGTATAGCTCAGGACTGAGCTATTCTCCTGTTGAGACATCTCTGCACACACTCGCACACTGGCTTTGCTGGTAAAAGGAGTTCTTGCTAGCAATAAGTGATTTAGCACTTAGAAAAGATACCGCGGTAAGGGAACTTACCGGGTAGACATTGTAGTTCCACATAGCCCAATATCAATTGCCAAATAAACCGTAAGGAATGGGGTCAAGGAATCAATATTTTACCATAAAATCCAATACATGAAAAGGTTCATGGTCCTGTATGTAAACCTCGCTACTTCTTCATAGCGCACTATAGCATCACATGAAGTCAGCCAGCAGCCAACAGACCAGCTTAATTTGACCTGTCAAATTTAGGTCACAGATAAATCGCCCGGTCGCTCCCCGTCGATCCCTGCTTGTCCTCCACATCAAATTAGCAGCAGCAATAACAACAACATCACTCAACAAACAACAGGGAAGCAGCAGTATGGTGCAGCTAACAGCAGCACATCAACAGCGCACATATAGAGCAGCCGTCCCTCTCTCCTCCCCTGCCGTCCCCACACCAGCCGGTCCTCGTCCGGTCATCCCCGTCCATCTCCTCTGGCGAGCCCACACCACGCCCTCCCGACCAGCGCCTCCGTTGATCTGCGCCAAAGGCCGCTCACTTCTGTGACCGTGTGCTGCCCACTTCCTGTACCAGGATGCTTTGTGGGGATGGGAGGCCGTGAGATTATGATGGCCGGTAGCAACAGTGAGGACGCGCGCAGGCGGGAGCGGGATCATCCAACGAAGATGGCGCTGAGCGGCGGAGAAGGTCGCCGGAGGAATCACACGGGTTGGTCTGGTCTAGATGAAGCTCGACCTAGAGCGAAGGCCGACGGCCGCGTGGTTCCGTTCCAACAGAAAGACAGCTTGGGAAGATAACTTGAGACATCGTTTGCAGTGAGAAAGACGACGTCAATGGCTAGACAGTTGTGGAAGTGTTGATTTGTGGAGATATATAATCGAGGAGGAACCGATCTAATCAGGGAGGGAGACCAGATTGGATGCGGCTGTAACAAAACCACGATCACACAGAAAAAGAAGAAGAACGTATGATCACGGGAAAAACATGAGTGATATTGGACCAATCCTTCTCGTACACGAATCCATGTGAGGATAGGGACGGACCAAATTTTCTGTACTGCTCTTGCTGATCGGGTCGCCGCCTTTGGTTGGCTCTGGCCTCACTGTGCGGCTGGCGGTCCTCGTGCTGTGATGCGGTCTCGGGGAAGAAGGGATCCCCAACATCGAGGGCCTCGTTGGTGTTGGCCTCGGGCCTCGGCACGTGCAAGGACGTGATCTCACGCCTGGGCGGGAGAGGAGGATGATGATGGTTGCTTCGTCGCCATCGGCCTTGGCGTGGCTCTTCCGTTCGCGGTGGCTTATATGTCTCCTCGTCCAGCAACTCGCCTGCTATTTCTCCTCGTCACAAGCGGCGTATTTTAGGAGGGTTCGACTTGACTGGAAGCGAGAGTCCTGATCGTTTTTCTTTTGAGGGGGTCGTTTTTCTTTTTTTAGGAAGAGAGTACGACTCTTTTTCTTTTCTTTTTTGAAGAAAGACAAGAAAATAGTCCAGATTGTGAGGGACAGGGAGGTACGAACGGGGAGAAAGCAGTGATGGGCTGGCGGCTCGGCCCAAATTAAGCTGGGTTGGTGCGAACGTATGCCCACACAGACGCGGTTAAGTTTTGGGTCAGGTCCTCTTTAATCTCAACCGCAGGTAAAATAATACCACCTCGTATATAGAAAATAATATAGCTGAAAGCGTAAATTCACGGAAAGAAGCATATTGTGACGGTGAATCCGGAGACTCAATCTGTGCTTTATTATTAGAAAGTGATGTCATCAGTTTCGTCTCACGTGCATGCATGTAATTAAGCTTTCTAACAAATGCCACGCACGAACATGATGGAGGAAAAGAAGCACTAATTATCACATGCATGTGGAGAAAAAACGGACTACATGCAATCGCGAAATAGAAAAGGCTGCATGTGGATCATCCGGATCTATAGCTAAAATCAGGACGTCCGAAAGTTAGCATTGTCCCTTAATTAAAGAATAGCAGCTTCCGCCATATATAAAAATTAGCAGTAGCCTTCCGTCATTCGGATGAGAGGAGGAATACGTGGTGGCTTTTGATTGGGCAGATGGATGTCCGCACTCCCGCAAACCTGTCCCACATTTGTCTCGCATTTGCCGGAAAAAATACACCCGGATTGCTCGGTGGACCGATAAAGGCCTGCATTTGCTGGTTTTCACGGTCCAGACGTATGCGAGCGGTTTGAGGGTCTGCCTTGGAGATGTCCTTAGAGCATCTCTAGCAGACCCCTTATATCCAAGCAAACTGCAAAATAACCGTCAGTTTCCAGTTTCGGGCGAAAAAAATAGTCCGAACAGACCCTTTATACACCTTAAATCTTTAGTTTTTTTAAAGGGTGCGGTAAAAAACTTCTCCCGATCCGCAAAAACATAGTTTCCGCGTCCGCTTATACGGTGCCCTGTATTGGGAGAAAGCAGTTGGCGGGAGCCCAACTACCACGGAAACTTCCGTGTCCGCCATCCGCGCCGCCCCAGACACCGTCCCGCCCGTCCCTGGACACAGGCAGCCCGTCCGCGTCCGCCGTCCACGCCGCCCCGGTCCCCCGGCCGCGTCTCTCGCTACGGCGACGGAGCTAGCTCCTGGATCGATTCAAGCTGAGCTAGCTAGCTAGCTCTGGCTACCCCGATGGAGGAGGTAGCTAGCTCATGGATTGGCCGCTTCATGTGCTTCGTATTTGGCCGGCTGCGGCTCCGTATTTGGCCGCTTCATGTGTTGTCCGTCGGTTTCGTGGGAGCAAGCTACTGACCAGGGACACGGGCGAGAGGAAGAAGAAGACGTGGAAAAAGAATATAAGCAAATATTCGGTTTTACTGTTTAAGTTTGAGGGATCTGTTCGGACGCAGCTAAAACCGACCCTCAAAACGCGGTTTCCGCGAACTGAAAACCTTTCGCGGTTTAAGGGGTATGCTCTTAGGCTTATACCATGTGGAAAGAATATTGTAAGAAGGGAAAAGAAAGAGGGATTGATGAAATTATTCGATGTATTGCTTGAGCTTCATGGGCGAATACTCCCTCCGTCTCAAAATTCTTGTCTTAGGTTTGTCTAAATATGAATGTATCAAGTCACGTTTTAGTATTTACACGCATCCGTATCTAGACAAATTTAAGACAAGACTTTTGAGATGGAGGGAGTATATAGGAGTATACGATTAACTTATAGTACAAGACGTATAAGACAAGGTAAAGATAAATTCTAGTCTATCCTATACATCCTAATAATCACGATACTCAATAATTATTTTTTCATCTTGCCGTGAGCTAAGGCAGTGTGCATCGCCGCTGGAGTCTGAACTTGCTGCATGTTCAGAAGGTGTCTCCCTCACTACCCAGTGGTCTGAGCTGCCTTTGGTGATCCAAACAGACTGCGGAAGTGGTAAAGCTGATCAGGTGGTCGCGACCGGTCGGAGCATATGATGGTGATCCGCAAGATTACTTCGCGTCTTTGGAAACATGGTGAATTCTTAGTTAAGCTTGTTAGGTGAGAACAAAATGATGTTAGTCACTGTTTGGCAAACTTTGGTGGAATAAAGAAGCACTACAGTGTGGCTTTGTTCCTGTCTGAACGAGGTTCCGGACCTATATAATGCAGACATGGCCGCTGCTTAATTAATGAATTCACTTGTCCCGAAAGAAAAAGATGGAAATGAAAATTGTAGTTGTCTTTGCTACTTTGTAGTATGTATCTCTATATTTACAATAGGGACTGACTGTTGACCAACCAACTAAAAATAGTCTCAGGTGGTGTTTGGTTCTCTAGTTCTAGGACTTTTTTCTAGTCTCAACTAAAAAGTCCCTAGTCCCTAAAAAGTCCCTCTCTGTTTGTTTCCAAAGACTAAAAAGTTCGTAGTCCTTTCTAGAGGTTATTAAATGACCATGTTGCCCCTAGTACATAGAAAAATAACAAACAGACAACACCATGGGGTGGCGGGCCAATGGGTGCATGGAGGGGCATTGTTGGAAAAGTTCCAAAAAGACTCTTTGAGTGTCTTCTTCATTTAGTCCCAAATGCCTAATTTAGTCCCTAAAAAGTCCCCCCGTTTGGTAAAAAAGTCTCTAAGAGAGACTTTTTCTAGTCCCTACACAAAAAAGTTCCTGGAAACAAACACCCCCTCAATCTAGCATTAGGCAGCCCAGATAGCCCAGCTCAATGATATGAAAATAAATTTTGGGTCAGTCGATTGACCACCAAACTAGTCCCAGTCGAGACTCAGCTGAACGAACTTGCGATCGAAGCTCGTGGCTTCTACTCCATAGCATGGTGCCCTCCTCGCCAAACTAGTATCCAGACATGGATGCGCGGTCATCGTCCCTTACCAAGTTACTATTGGCTGGTGCTAACGCAATAGAATGAGTAGAGTTCTACCAGTAAAATCACGTGGAACAAGAAATAAACAATGTACAATCATAGACATCAGAGCGTTAAGTTACACTCCCAAAACAATAACTCAGTGAAATTTACACAAATCTTGAAGCAGCTCCAACTGTCAGGAGGTTGTGCAAAAGCTCAAGAACTAGATTAAACGCAGGCATCATGCAACTACCGGTTCATTACCACGAACAGGGAACCGCGGGTACTTAAAATATTAACTAGACGGTGCCGCTTATTCACTTCACTGGCTTATTTCTAAGATGCTACTAGTAGTTTGGTACTAAGATCACCATCATCGCTTCGTGGTGTACACTTCTTGGCAAGCGGAAGATACACGCCGAGTAACAACATCCAGACTAGCGACGAGATAATAACAACCGGCCATGCATCCCACGAGTTGTTGGAAACCTTCGTAGTCCATATGATCAGGCCAAATGAAAACAGCAAATACAGCACTATGATCACATCCTACAAAGGAGAGACAAGCAGCATGCATGATAATAGAACGTTAGTTTCTGAGCACAAAAGAAAAATTCAGGAGATAAATTGTATGCAATTCAACAATGAAGTGCATGGCAAGCAGGAGCCAGAGGTCACAATATATTCTTGGTTAGTATGGTGAAAAGGTTAACACGTCACTAAAACAACACCGAGCATTAGCAAATCAGAATGGCCAAAATCAGCAAACAGACACTTAAGATGAATCAAAAGCAGTTGTTCTATAGGCTCTTGATACTAGCTGTGAGATCATTCTGCCACTCAGTTCACTCGTTTCTCTCCTTTGGGGTGGCAATGAGTGGGCTTCTCAACAATCCACTTTAACCATTATTAGTTCCCTGGGAAGTTTGAGCTTACACCAACACAATCGTAAGTTAAAAGTAATTGACTAGCATTACAAATTAGGATGCATCAATGCATAATTATACCCGACACAGTGACCTGCGTGCGTACGACTAGCAACACATACTCCCTCCGGTCCTTTTTACTCTGCACATTGGATTTGCCGAAAGTCAAACCTTGCTAAGTATAATATGTAATAAATATAATATGAAAATTATTAGCATCTATAATATGAAATTATTAGCATCTATAATATGTAATAAATATAATATGAAAATATATTCTAAGATGAATCTAATGATATTGGTGTTGTTATGTGAATGTCTATAATTTTTTGTATAAACTTGGTCAAAGTTGAATGAGATTGACTTCGGTCAAACCTAATATGCAGAGTAAAAAGGACCGGAGGGAGTACTAATGACATGATTGAATAACTGTCAGAAAGAAACTGAAACAGATGCAGGGTAGATCATCTAGAAGGAAGAGAAGGCGGGAGAAGAGCAAAAGACTCACCATCGCGATGATGTACTTGACCATGCGAGGGTTCAGCACGGGCAGCTCTCCTCCTTTGTCGCCGCCTGCCAGGCGGCGGCGCCTTTCTCTAGGTCTAAATCTAAGGGGAGATCCGAACTCGGCAACGACATGATTGGACACGCTGACGGGGAATTGATTCGTCGTCACCGATGGCCGGGCGGCGCCTTTCTCGAGATCTACGTACGGGGGGATCGGAACTCGGCGACGATGTACGCGGTGAGGGAGAGGGGCTCCGCGGGAAAGCAGAACGGACAGGAGGCGCTATTATAATGGGCCGAGAGCAATTCGAGTTGGTTGCGTCGCAAAGGGGGACACAAAGATTATTCTATCGTGGCTAAACCAGGCGTCCTTGTTTTGGGCCGAGGCCCATGCCAAACGCGACCTCATGGGCTACTGTATGTCCGCTTTGTTCTAAGTACGCTTTTGAGATGATTCTCAAAAAATAAAAAACTCAAAGCTGTGAAACGAGTGAACTGGCAAATGCCAAGATGACTTCGCTTCAGTCCTGTCCTGGTGTTACATAAAAGCTCAACCATGCATAATAACTTATCAACACACACACACACACTGACACACACACACACACACACACACACCAACTTCACACAATTAACAGCAAAAACTAGGTACTCTGATCCATATTACTTGTCGCTGGTTCAGTACACAAAGTTGTACGGTGTACAACATTTCTGTTGCGACACCACCATTTACAGAGTATCGTCCTAAGTTCACTCTGCAGATGTACACCCGAAATGTGGGTTTCAGACCTGACCAAGCCGGTACCAACACCTTTTAGCTGCAGCAACGGAATTCCTGCAGCAACTGGGCGATCAAACACGTCTCCCGGTGATCATGACTGCAGGTTGCTCATTGTGACTGGCAGCTACTCATGCTCTGTTTGCAGCACAGGATAGTGCAATTCCACAATCTTTTCTTCTACATGGCGAGCTGAAGTTGCTGGTGTTACCATGGTCACTCCATCTCAGAATCTTCATCTTCATCCTCGTCTTCGTCCTCATCAAGGATATAGACCAAAGCATGCCTCCGCGATGAGAAGACACAAGCCACTCCTCTTGAGGCTGTAAACATTACTCGTTATGTGAAATGAATACCAACTAAAAATCATGTGCAGAAATAAACACTCGACCTACCACTGACTGCCAGCGGAGTAGACAAAGGGTGAGGGATGCTACGAACTTTTCCATAATCTGTATCCAATTGGAGTTCCAGCGCCTATACATGTTCATGGCAGGAAATTAGCGCTATTACCATTTGCCAGCAAAAAAAGTAAAGTCAGCTTCAACAAGCATCTCCTTGTCAATGGACCAATTTACAGATCCAGTGCAATTTTGTTTATCTTGTTGCAGCGATTAATTACTACTAATATGGCTACTTTATTTTTGTGTAGTATAACTTATTTCAGTAGGTTTCTCCCTACTGTTCTCATTTAAGTAAATTCGTACCTCCAATTCTTGGAGATTGTAATAATTTGCAGGGAACGTTCTTGAGAGCTGTGAAAAAGAGAGGTTCTCTGTCTGCAGCATAACCATCCAAGATCTCCCGGCACTTTCAGAGCTGGACTTTCCACTAAGTAGTAAAACCACCTGGTTGTCCTGTGAATAACCGTTTTCTTTTCTAAGATACGCAAAGTGCTTTACAAAAGCAAAGTATTGCCTCAATAATTGTAACAGGGAATACCTTGTAAAGAGACAGATCAACACACTCGTATTCTACAGGTATATGCAACAGAAAACCTGAAAGTGATGGTGTGTTGGAGGTACTACATGAGTTGCAGAAGTCCTTTATCACAGCAACGAAATTTCTTAAATTTAACGATCCATCAGGTATCTTGAAGCATATGTAGTCAGTCGAGCTATATGAAGAAGCATTATGCTGAGAATCTTTATCCTGCTATTTTGAGTAATCAGTTAGGACTCTGAAAAGTGACAGATCACGGACTCAATGCAAAGCATGTACAGAATAAGTTAAAGAAAAACATGGAAATAAGCAATGAGTATGTTCACATCAGGACCATTAGTTTGTTGGAAGAAATCACCAAAGAGAACATAAACCTTATAGAACGCAATTGATGCTGGAGTACTGGTTGATGACAAGGCATCGGACGATGTAACAGGATAAAGAGGAAGCAATCCTTGGCAATGTATTTTTGAAGATACAGTGGTGAATGGCATCAAGAAAGCCTCCTTCAAGCTAAAAAATATGGGATATAGAGTTGTTAGCATAGCATAAAACTGCTTCACAAAAGGAAGGAACTGTTATTTTAAGTAACAAGGAACAAGTTTAAAGTTATTCTGTCTGAAGAAACTGAATACACAAAGATTTGACTGACAGTACATTGAGTCGAGACACGTGTACTGGCAAATAATTTGAAGCAATTAGATGATTCACCTTTCTTCCAACTCGCTAAACTGCTTGGCCAAACTCCTTTCCAAAAACTTTGTGTCTGTAAATCCTCCAAAAACTACTAGATGCTCAACATGTTTCGCAGTATCACTGAAGAAGTGTGTTGCACACAATTAAATAAGTTAGCCACGCATCATCACAACTTGGGAATAGGTACCATAAATCTTCGAACTATGAAAGCAATGCTAAAAACGTCCAGACCACAAAGGTACATACATGCAGGAATGATGTTTCTTCTTTAAAGATAAACCATGCAGTTAGCAACGCCAAGACACAACCATGTACAAAAACTGCATCTACGAAAACTTCCATAGTACAACAGTACAACCCATCCGTGTCCAGATCAACCATGCACTTATGTTTATAAATGGTGAATAGTAACTTGCAAATAGGTACCAAAAATCTTCAAAACTATACAGATAGTGTAAATAAAGTCTAATAAATCAATAGCAAACATAAAACAACAACTGGCATGCTACTTACATATCCCACTCAAATATCTGATCTGTTTCAAGTAACTGCTTGATTGGATCCTTACCAAGAAGAAACTTCAGAAAAATCACCACAAGTTCACTACAGAAGATAATCCCCTGCTAGTTAATAACAAAATTCATGACATGAGAATGAAGAGGACAATAAGAAAGAAAGACATAAACCTGTTTGTGGATGGAACTTGATCAGTTGGTTCACTTAACAATATCTTAACACACTTCAAAACCCAGCTGAAGAAATTTTGGAACTGGAAAGTTAATGGATCAATGAAAGTTACTACATGATAAACTACCAAAGGTACATCATCATCAGTAACCATAACTGGATATGCAAAAAAAAAGGGAAATGATATGCACACTTGTTCAGGAAGGAGCCTCATTTTAAGATGACACAAGTCCCAATTCTCAACAAAATTTGAGAAAACATGAACCAAGAAAAAAAGTGTACCAGATAAAGAACAGTAGCTGCAACCCTTGAAAAGCGCTCAACTTGCACAACTAGCATCCCTACCCTCTCAGTTACACCATCCATAAGCTTTTCATCTAACCCAATGTTCTGAAATCTTGAACGCCATCTCGCAAGGCCTCTCAGTTCTGCAAGTCTGAATGAAATAATTTCGACTGCAGGCTATAAATAAAGAACATATTAGCAAGCAACTCAATTTCAATTACAGAAACTTGAAATAGGTTGCAGGTGTAACACATGTTTAGTCTGGCCAAACCAGATGGGTTGACCTCCAATTAGTGAGCTACGACTTTAATGTTGTGATATAAAGGAAGACATGACTGTGGTATTCTACCAATACTAACAGTTCTTCCTGGTTTGAGTCAACTAACTTTGTTTTTAATAACTGAGTCACCTAACTACTCCCTCTGCTCACTTTTATAAGACGTTTTAGACAGCTGAGATTGAACTGTTTTGGGTGTTGTCTTAAATGTCTAAACGGTCTTACAAAGGTGAACGGAGGGAGTAGTAAAACACTAACAACTTAACTAATTATAGCAGAAAGACGTGAAGCTGCCTAACAAACTCTATAGTATCCATTAGAAGTGAACCAAAAATACAGACAATAGTACCAATAATATGTTGCTCTGGTATCATTATGTAGTAGCTGACCTGAAGATGCTCACTGACAACAATACGAAGTTCTCTTCCAGCACTTTCAATAGTCTTAGCTATCCTCTTGAGTCCCTTTCATATAAAAAATAACAATTTTAGACAGGTTATTTAAGAAAAGAAGGTATGCAAGTAATGGCAATAGCAATAAATACCGCTTCACCAAGGGAGCTGACTAGAAATTGATGTAGAGCCGGACTTGTATGTGTCCCAAACAAAAGGCTCATAAACTCATCCTCGGAGCTAGATTCCATCCCTGTAAACGGCCAAAAACTTAGACCAACGTAGAAAAATAAAGGTATGTGATTCTTGATGGTTATGGCTTCAAAATAAACCAATCATACCATGGGCAGTAAGCAGAGAAGGCAAGGCACTAAATTTCTCATGAAATAAGTTCATAGCATTTGACCATTGTTTGGACATCATAGATATGGAAGCACGGGCAACTTCGACCAGATCTTGAATACTTGACGCTTGTTGAGACACCTGATGTAGCTCATTTTTCCTTTATTGGTGATAAGACAAACAGAATAAAAAAAATCTTTATTCAATTTTAGTAGGAACAGCACAGCAGTCAATATCCTTACAAACTTTAGTACTGAAATACTGCTGCTATATTTTAGGGAAACAACAAAAGCCTAAGATATTTACACTTGGCCAAATAATTAGTTGTGATTGGTGAATTGGATGTGTCAGAGTTCAATCTTTTAGGTGCCAGTGAATGTGTTATTCTAGCACCTTTTGTGGATCTATTTTTATTTTCATACAAGACCACAAGAAGAAGATGGGATCGGAACAAGGACAGAAGGCATTAAAAGGCAATGGAATTGGTATGCCATTACCTGCTGAAAAAGATAGAGGTATCAAGGTGCAAACAATGTATCCCAACAGAAAGATCATTACTGAGAGAAAGGTTGTCAGTATTAATCAGCTTTCCAGAGCACAGAAGAACCAACTGATGGAGATTTCGTGATAAAGAGACCTGATATTAAGAACAACTATTGGTCAGAATATCATATCCAGCAGACTGATACGTGCATAAGAACCTAAGAAGTGAAGAATTAATGACCTTGCTTATGGAAACATCCTGAAGTCGGTAGCTAGTTCTTTTTCCAGAGGATTGTACATGGATTGGAACCTTATTTATGTTCTGAAATATCAACAATAAACTCATTACTGCCAGGGTATGCCCCAGAACTAATCATTTACAAAGACAAAAGGTAGGCAACAGTCTGTCAATATCCATAGATCGTAAAAATATTGCAGAAATAACTATTTCATAATATCATATTTACTGTTAACGTATACGAGCCTTGCTGTCAAAGTAACAAAAGAGTATTAATGATAAGAACAACCTTGAGAATCAGAAGAAAGCATGCATAGCTGATTATATTGACTGTAAATGTAGAGCATTCAGTTATTGTGTTTACTTACTATCTTTCCAACTGGAAATATTCCAAAAATACTGAAGCAAATGCAACCATCTTTATCACCAGTGCACAGAATATTAAAACGTTGACACGAAGCACTTGAAAATGCCTGAATGGCTTCTTCATTCTCATCTGCAAGACCAGTATCTCCCGAATTGAGCCCGCCTATCCTAGGCATCACGGGAGCAGGAGGAAAGAAACGTGTAGTGCGGTCTTCATAAGATAACAAGTCTTCCTTGTCAGTCTGCAGTAATTAGCAGAGGGCTCTAGTAAGGAACTTTTCCACTGAAACCCTATACTATTCTCAGTAAGTGCAAAATTCAAGCAGTTGATCATCTCCGGTTGCAAGCTTCACTGAATAATTTTCAATAAGATGCAAGCTATATGTGATTTAACAAATAATATCTTGAGTAAATATAGTAAATGTTTTTCAAGGGAATAAATATACCCTTGATAGTGGTTCGTCTTCTGCCCAATTCAGACATACGATGGCAACATCATGAGATTTTATACTTCGTAACATCTTCCCATTCTGCAATTAGCACTCATGTTATTTATACATACACGAAGTGGTAAAGTAAATAGAAGTAACAAGTAAACTGTAATAGCATGCATGATTGTTTGTGTAATACAAAAATCACAAATTGCACAGAGTCAAAACATAAAATAGATTATGTACTTATGTTACAACCTTCGAGATCATATAAGGAGTTTTTATAATAACTACTAACACACAGTGATAAAAAATGATATTGCAAATTCAGTTACGATGAAACTGCAACAGATTGCAAATTCGAAATGGTGCTCAACAGAAAATAAAGCAATTCGAATGTGCTGTATCAATGTGTTTGGTTTTAGCATCAACTAACCACTTCATTATATTACTGAGACACAATTTTTTATGGGAAGATCCATATTCTTTATGTATGCACATAGTTGTCTCAGAGGTCCTTGGGAGCATGTGCCCCCAGTGATCTCCTAATAATTCCATACATAAAAGTCCAAAGTTATGAAGGCCAAAATGAGAACAGTGCCATTAGCAAATTATAAGGAACCATGCAGAGTTCAGGTTTGCATGAAGTATGAAAAGATAGTCTGGCAACAAAAAAGAAGCCATCAATAGTTTCTACCCATTGCTTTCAGCATACACACCTCCACATCATGCAAAAGAACAAAACCATCTTCTGTACCAAGTGCTACTATTTTACCATCAGGGCTCCAGCAAATTGATGTGATGCACTTCCCTGAAAAATAAGCATTTTACTATTTTAGTGCCTGCTACCATTTTAACTTGAAAACAGATGCTGTCAGTTCAACTACTGAGAAAGCATACATCAAGGGCCCCTTGCATTTTGAGGAAGGAAAAGAAAAGGCTCATTTTCGAAGTTCGGCTATCGCCAGGTGATCCATTATCCAGTGCCGATGTCGGATCTGCCAGCTCTTCCCATGGGTTAAAGGATTTTTATACGATTTTTGTAGGATTTCAATCCATAGGATTACTTTTGAATAGAAGCCCTTTGGATCGAAGGAATGGGACCACCAAAAAATTATATGGGTTGCTCTCCAACATCCCAATTTTAAAGGATCTCGGGGTTAGACCCTATGAAAATTATTCTGTGTCCTGTATGCACATTCTCTATCTTCAAATTCCAGCAAACTTTTTGTGGAAGTCTAAAGAGACATGTTTGCAAGTTCCTGTAAGATCCAGGAAGTCATGGCATCTGCCTTTTTTAGAATCCTGCATTCCAAATAGGCCCTAAGGGTGCAAGTATAATAAGACTACACAGAAAACGGACAGTGTTCTCAGCTTGTGAAGTTTGTCATGGAGCAGGGATCTCACTTCTTCTAAACACAAATTGCCAAAGCATCTGGCTTTTACTTAGGATACGACTGCAAAATATGTGCTTATGTACTTATTGTTGAATAGACAAGGTGCACCTCAACAGAAGACATGTACTTCTTTGAACATACCGAACATGAGGAATTGTCTATAACTATATTTGTTTTTTGGCATTTAAAAAGAAAGAAAAAATAATAATTTGATAGATGGCTCATCGTTTTTATTATGAGCACCAAGGGGTGGGAGGGTAGCAACCAGGGGATATAGTCCACAGCCGTTGCCAATTGAAGCGATGGAGGAGAACCTTGGAGTCATCAGTAACCATAGCAAGCAGATCCTTCTCTGGGTTCCACTCTGCCAATTTTATCTAACAATAGTAGAACATGTGTAAGACAATTACTAATGGACCATATTAATATGAATCTATAATAAATAAATAACAGAAAATGGAAAAGGTGCACGCAATACATAAAGATGTCAAATATTAAGCAGCGCTAACTGTCGGGTCTATATAGCTGAATGTTGCTGAATAGGGTATAGAATAGAAATCGGATGAATCAAGCATGTCTTAAGGGCTGGAAAATGGATCACTGGGTGCAAATGCCAAAGCTAAACTCGATAAACAAATATGGTGTTTGCCGTTCCAGATTATCAAAATAGCGCGGTTCCTGATAGTGTTTAGGTCAGACGAATCGATCCACCGCTAAATCCCAGCCAAAACCCCTCTCAGCCGCACGAAGTGACAGTAGGGAACCACTAGGTCCCGGCCCAGCCCTCTTAGGAATTTCGGCAAACGGTTGGCATGCGGCAAGGGTGCGGCCACCCCTGGATTACCAGCCCAAATCCACCCGCGTCCTCCCGTGAGGCCGCCGCCTCGTGTCCGAAGCCCACCCCGCGAGAGAGATCCTCGCCACCACCTTCACCGGAGCCCACGCAGCGAGCCGGCGGACCCCTCTGGTGGCGACGAGGAGGAGAGAGGGACGAGGAAAGGCCGGCGGCGGGCCTAGGTTTTCGGCCACCCGAGTCGCCGCTGCGGGGGTAGAGGGGACTTTCTGACCTGCACTAATTCGGGGAGGGGAGGGGAGGGACGATGCAGAAG